>NW_027194108.1:155000-431433 GCF_032444005.1 Ranitomeya imitator
CAGAAAGACAGACAGACGGAATAACCCTTAGACAATTATATATATATACAGTGGGGCAAAAAAGTATTTAGTCAGTCAGCAATAGTGCAAGTTCCACCACTTAAAAAGATGAGAGGCGTCTGTAATTTACATCATAGGTAGACCTCAACTATGGGAGACAAACTGAGAAAAAAAAATCCAGAAAATCACATTGTCTGTTTTTTTTATCATTTTATTTGCATATTATGGTGGAAAATAAGTATTTGGTCAGAAACAAAATTTCATCTCAATACTTTGTAATATATCCTTTGTTGGCAATGACAGAGGTCAAACGTTTTCTGTAAGTCTTCACAAGGTTGCCACACACTGTTGTTGGTATGTTGGCCCATTCCTCCATGCAGATCTCCTCTAGAGCAGTGATGTTTTTGGTTTTTCGCTTGGCAACACGGACTTTCAACTCCCTCCAAAGGTTTTCTATAGGGTTGAGATCTGGAGACTGGCTACACCACTCCAGGACCTTGAAATGTTTCTTACGAAGCCACTCCTTCGTTGCCCTGGCGGTGTGCTTTGGATCATTGTCATGTTGAAAGACCCAGCCACGTTTCATCTTCAATGCCCTTGCTGATGGAAGGAGGTTTGCACTCAAAATCTCATGATACATGGCCCCATTCATTCTTTCATGTACCCGGATCAGTCGTCCTGGCCCCTTTGCAGAGAAACAGCCCCAAAGCATGATGTTTCCACCACCATGCTTTACAGTAGGTATGGTGTTTGATGGATGCAACTCAGTATTCTTTTTCCTCCAAACACGACAAGTTGTGTTTCTACCAAACAGTTCCAGTTTGGTTTCATCAGACCATAGGACATTCTCCCAAAACTCCTCTGGATCATCCAAATGCTCTCTAGCAAACTTCAGATGGGCCCAGACATGTACTGGCTTAAGCAGTGGGACACGTCTGGCACTGCAGGATCTGAGTCCATGGTGGCGTAGTGTGTTACTTATGGTAGGCCTTGTTACATTGGTCCCAGCTCTCTGCAGTTCATTCACTAGGTCCCCCCGCTTGGTTCTGGGATTTTTGCTCACCGTTCTTGTGATCATTCTGACCCCACGGGGTGGGATTTTGCGTGGAGCCCCAGATCGAGGGAGATTATCAGTGGTCTTGTATGTCTTCCATTTTCTAATTATTGCTCCCACTGTTGATTTCTTCACTCCAAGCTGGTTGGCTATTGCAGATTCAGTCTTCCCAGCCTGGTGCAGGGCTACAATTTTGTTTCTGGTGTCCTTTGACAGCTCTTTGGTCTTCACCATAGTGGAGTTTGGAGTCAGACTGTTTGGGGGTGTGCACAGGCGTCTTTTTATACTGATAACAAGTTTAAACAGGTGCCATTACTACAGGTAATGAGTGGAGGAAAGAGGAGACTCTTAAAGAAGAAGTTACAGGTCTGTGAGAGCCAGAAATCTTGATTGTTTGTTTCTGACCAAATACTTATTTTCCACCATAATATGCAAATAAAATGATAAAAAAACAGACAATGTGATTTTCTGGATTTTTTTTTCTCAGTTTGTCTCCCATAGTTGAGGTCTACCTATGATGTAAATTACAGACGCCTCTCATCTTTTTAAGTGGTGGAACTTGCACTATTGCTGACTGACCAAATACTTTTTTGCCCCACTGTATATATATATATATATATATATATATATATATATGTATATAAACAAACACAATCCTCACCTCTCCTTGTTCCGCACTGATCCCGGCTCTGCTCCGGTATCAGCAGCTGCACTGCTATTTGCGCAACACACAGCGGGTACGCGATGAAGTGACGTCATCACACACCTTCAGTGTCAGAGGGGAATGATGGGAGATGGAGCGTCGTCTGATGCTCTCTCCTCCATTATTGCTTTCATCTGTGATGCCGATACAGTTGAATGTGGTGCACACTGGGGAGGAGTGCTGGCATTAGGCCCCCCTGACTTACAGGCCCCATAGTGGCCGCTTGGGCTGGGGCCCCTGGGTGAGCGGGGGCCCTGGTCTGCCAGCCATGATAGGGGGCAGTGTTAGACTCAGCCTGTGGCTAACACTGCCCGCTATTAAAGTGAAATTAATATTCACCGCTCTCCACGCCCATGGGGGTGTGGTGTTGAGAGAAGATTCATTTCTTTTTAGCAGCGGGGACAGGCTTTAGCTGCAGCAGCCTGTCACCCACTGCTGCTTCGCTGGCATCAGGCGGGTCCCCCTGACTCACGGGCCCCATAGCAGCTGCATGGTCTGCCACTTTTAGCAATACGCCACTGGCTAGGGCCCCTGGAGCAGCAGGAGCCCTAGGCAGCTGCCTGCCCTGTATGCCAGCAGGTGTCAATGCCTGGGCCCCCTGGAGAATCCTCCAGTTCTCTGGAGGGCCAGTTGGACCCTTCCGGTAAGGAGCCATCAATTGGTGCATCAGTAAATGTTGGTTTCATCTGTCCTGATTGATGGATTTGGGGATTTAGTGAAATCTTCCACATATTAATTATCTCTATTATATCTATTAGGAAACACCAGAAGGCGACGACGAATATGGGGAGAATGTGACCCCGGAAATCCCTGACTCTAATAGGAGTCAGCTGGAGCCGAGCAGCGATCTGATTGCAGGTGAGCCGATCACATGACCGTCTTCAAGGAATCTCCAGATATTACACAGCAGGGAATAATGGTGGATTTACTCTCTACTCCGTGAAATGGGACCTGTCAGCACATAATACATATAGGAGTGGTGGGATGATGGCAGAGGACGTTCCCCCCATTATACCCAGATATTACACAGCAAGGAATAATGGTGGATTTACTCTCTACTCCATGTATTGGGGACCTGTCAGCACATGATACATATAGGAGTGGTGGGATGACGGCGTAGGACGTTCCCCCCATTATACCCAGATATTACACAGCTGGGAATAATGGTGGATTTACTCTCTACTCCATGTAATGGGGACCTGTCAGCACATGATACATATAGGAGTGGTGGGATGACGGCGTAGGACGTTCCCCCCATTATATCCAGATATTACACAGCAGGGAATAATGGCGGATTTACTCTCTACTCCATGTAATGGGGACCTGTCAGCACATGATACATATAGGAGTGGTGGGATGACGGCGGAGGACGTTCCCCCCATTATACCCAGATATTACACAGCAGGGAATAATGGTGGATTTACTCTCTACTCCATGTAATGGGGACCTGTCAGCACATGATACATATAGGAGTGGAGGGATGACGGCAGAGGACGTTCCCCCCATTATATCCAGATATTACACAGCAGGGGATAATGGTGGATTTACTCTCTACTCCATGGAATGGGGACCTGTCAGCACATGATACATATAGGAGTGGTGGGATGACGGCGTAGGACGTTCCCCCCATTATATCCAGATATTACACAGCAGGGAATAATGGCGGATTTACTCTCTACTCCATGAAATGTGACCTGTCAGCACATGATACATATAGGAGTGGTGGGATGACGGCGGAGGACGTTCCCCATTATATCCAGATATTACACAGCAGGGAATAATGGCGGATTTACTCTCTACTCCATGTAATGGGGACCTGTCAGCACATGATACATATAGGAGTGGTGGGATGATGGCAGAGGACGTTCCCCCCATTATATCCAGATATTACACAGCAGGGAATAATGGCGGATTTACTCTCTACTCCATGTAATGGGGTCCTGTCAGCACATGATACATATAGGAGTGGTGGGATGACGGCGGAGGACGTTCCCCATTATATCCAGATATTACACAGCAGGGAATAATGGTGGATTTACTCTCTACTCCATGTAATGGGGACCTGTCAGCACATGATACATATAGGAGTGGTGGGATGACGGCGGAGGACGTTCCCCCCATTATACCCAGATATTACACAGCAGGGAATAATGGTGGATTTACTCTCTACTCCATGTAATGGGACCTGTCAGCACATGATACATATAGGAGTGGAGGGATGACGGCGTAGGACGTTCCCCCCATTATATCCAGATATTACACAGCAGGGGATAATGGTGGATTTACTCTCTACTCCATGGAATGGGGACCTGTCAGCACATGATACATATAGGAGTGGTGGGATGACGGCGTAGGACGTTCCCCCCATTATATCCAGATATTACACAGCAGGGAATAATGGCGGATTTACTCTCTACTCCATGAAATGTGACCTGTCAGCACATGATACATATAGGAGTGGTGGGATGACGGCGGAGGACGTTCCCCATTATATCCAGATATTACACAGCAGGGAATAATGGCGGATTTACTCTCTACTCCATGTAATGGGGACCTGTCAGCACATGATACATATAGGAGTGGTGGGATGATGGCAGAGGACGTTCCCCCCATTATATCCAGATATTACACAGCAGGGAATAATGGCGGATTTACTCTCTACTCCATGTAATGGGGACCTGTCAGCACATGATACATATAGGAGTGGTGGGATGACGGCGGAGGACGTTCCCCCCATTATATCCAGATATTACACAGCAGGGAATAATGGCGGATTTACTCTCTACTCCATGAAATGTGACCTGTCAGCACATGATACATATAGGAGTGGTGGGATGACGGCGGAGGACGTTCCCCATTATATCCAGATATTACACAGCAGGGAATAATGGCAGATTTACTCTCTACTCCATGTAATGGGGACCTGTCAGCACATGATACATATAGGAGTGGTGGGATGACGGCGGAGGACGTTCCCCCCATTATATCCAGATATTACACAGCAGGGAATAATGGCAGATTTACTCTCTACTCCATGTAATGGGGACCTGTCAGCACATGATACATATAGGAGTGGTGGGATGACGGCGGAGGACGTTCCCCCCATTATATCCAGATATTACACAGCAGGGAATAATGGCGGATTTACTCTCTACTCCATGTAATGGGGACCTGTCAGCACATGATACATATAGGAGTGGTGGGATGACGGCGGAGGACGTTCCCCCCATTATATCCAGATATTACACAGCAGGGAATAATGGCGGATTTACTCTCTACTCCATGTAATGAGGACCTGTCAGCACATGATACATATAGGAGTGGTGGGATGACGGTGGAGGACGTTCCCCCCATTATATCCAGATATTACACAGCAGGGAATAATGGCGGATTTACTCCCTACTCCATGTATTGGGACCTGTCAGCACATGATACATATAGGAGTGGTGGGATGACGGCGTGGGACGTTCCCCCCATTATATCCAGATATTAAACAGCAGGGAATAATGGTGGATTTACTCTCTACTCCATGAAATGTGACCTGTCAGCACATGATACATATAGGAGTGGTGGGATGACGGCGGAGGACGTTCCCCATTATATCCAGATATTACACAGCAGGGAATAATGGCAGATTTACTCTTTACTCCATGTAATGGGGACCTGTCAGCACATGATACATATAGGAGTGGTGGGATGACGGCGGAGGACGTTCCCCCCATTATATCCAGATATTACACAGCAGGGAATAATGGCAGATTTACTCTCTACACCATGTAATGGGGACCTGTCAGCACATGATACATATAGGAGTGGTGGGATGACGGCGGAGGACGTTCCCCCCATTATATCCAGATATTACACAGCAGGGAATAATGGCGGATTTACTCTCTACTCCATGTAATGAGGACCTGTCAGCACATGATACATATAGGAGTGGTGGGATGACGGTGGAGGACGTTCCCCCCATTATATCCAGATATTACACAGCAGGGAATAATGGCGGATTTACTCCCTACTCCATGTATTGGGACCTGTCAGCACATGATACATATAGGAGTGGTGGGATGACGGCGTGGGACGTTCCCCCCATTATATCCAGATATTAAACAGCAGGGAATAATGGTGGATTTACTCTCTACTCCATGTAATGGGGACCTGTCAGCACATGATACATATAGGAGTGGTGGGATGACGGCGGAGGACGTTCCCCTCATTATATCCAGACATTACACAGCAGGGAATAATGGCGGATTTACTCTCTACTCCATGTAATGGGGACCTGTCAACACATGATACATATAGGAGTGGTGGGATGACGGCGGAGGACTTTCCCCCCATTATATCCAGATATTACACAGCAGGGAATAATGGCGGATTTACTCTCCACTCCATGTAATGGGGACCTGTCAGCACATGATACATATAGGAGTGGTGGGATGACGGCAGAGGACGTTCCCCCCATTATATCCAGATATTACACAGCAGGGAATAATGGCGGATTTACTCTCTACTCCATGTAATGGGACCTGTCACCACATGATACACATAGGAGTGGTGGGATGATGGCGGAGGACGTTCCCCCCATTATATCCAGATATTACACAGCAGGGAATAATGGCGGATTTACTCTCTACTCCATGGAATGGGGACCTGTCAGCACATGATACATATAGGAGTGGTGGGATGACGGCGGAGGACGTTCCCCCCATTATATCCAGATATTACACAGCAGGGAATAATGGCGGATTTACTCTCTACTCCATGGAATGGGACCTGTCAGCACATGATACATATAGGAGTGGTGGGATGACGGCGGAGGACGTTCCCCCCATTATATCCAGATATTACACAGCAGGGAATAATGGCAGATTTACTCTCTACTCCATGGAATGGGACCTGTCAGCACATGATACATATAGGAGTGGTGGGATGACGGCGGAGGACGTTGCCCCCATTATATCTAGATATTACACAGCAGGGAATAATGGCGGATTTACTTTCTACTCCATGTAATGGGGACCTGTCAGCACATGATACATATAGGAGTGGTGGGATGACGGCGGAGGACGTTCCCCCCATTATATCTAGATATTACACAGCATGGAATAATGGTGGATTTACTCTCTGCTCCATGTAATGGGGACCTGTCAGCACATGATACATATAGGAGTGGTGGGATGACGGCGGAGGACGTTCCCCCCATTATATCCAGATATTACACAGCTGGGAATAATGGCGGATTTACTCTCTACTCCATGTAATGGGGACCTGTCAGCACATGATACATATAGGAGTGGTGGGATGACGGTGGAGGACGTTCCCCCCATTATATCCAGATATTACACAGCAGGGAATAATGGCGGATTTACTCTCTACTCCATGTAATGGGACCTGTCAGCACATGATACATATAGGAGTGGTGGGATGACGGCGGAGGACGTTGCCCCCATTATATCTAGATATTACACAGCAGGGAATAATGGCGGATTTACTCTCTACTCCATGTAATGGGGACCTGTCAGCACATGATACATATAGGAGTGGTGGGATGACGGCGGAGGACGTTCCCCCCATTATATCTAGATATTACACAGCATGGAATAATGGTGGATTTGCTCTCTGCTCCATGTAATGGGGACCTGTCAGCACATGATACATATAGGAGTGGTGGGATGACGGCGGAGGACGTTCCCCCCATTATATCCAGATATTACACAGCTGGGAATAATGGCGGATTTACTCTCTACTCCATGTAATGGGGACCTGTTAGCACATGATACATATAGGAGTGGTGGGATGACGGTGGAGGACGTTCCCCCCATTATATCCAGATATTACACAGCAGGGAATAATGGCGGATTTACTCTCTACTCCATGTAATGGGACCTGTCAGCACATGACACATATAGGAGTGGTGGGATGACGGCAGAGGACGTTCCCCCCATTATACCCAGATATTACACAGCAGGGAATAATGGCGGATTTACTCTCTACTCCATGTAATGGGGACCTGTCAGCACATGATACATATAGGAGTGGTGGGATGACGGCAGAGGACGTTCCCCCCATTATATCCAGATATTACACAGCAGGGAATAATGGCGGATTTACTCTCTACTCCATGTAATGGGACCTGTCAGCACATGATACATATAGGAATGGTGGGATGATGGCGGAGGACGTTCCCCCCATTATATCCAGATATTACACAGCAGGGAATAATGGCGGATTTACTCTCTACTCCATGTAATGGGGACCTGTCAGCACATGATACATATAGGAGTGGTGGGATGACGGCGGAGGACGTTCCCCCCATTATATCCAGATATTACACAGCAGGGAATAATGGCGGATTTACTCTCTACTCCATGTAATGGGACCTGTCAGCACATGATACATATAGGAGTGGTGGGATGACGGCGGAGGACGTTGCCCCCATTATATCTAGATATTACACAGCTGGGAATAATGGCGGATTTACTCTCTACTCCATGTAATGGGGACCTGTCAGCACATGATACATATAGGAGTGGTGGGATGACGGCGGAGGACGTTCCCCCCATTATATCTAGATATTACACAGCATGGAATAATGGTGGATTTGCTCTCTGCTCCATGTAATGGGGACCTGTCAGCACATGATACATATAGGAGTGGTGGGATGACGGCGGAGGACGTTCCCCCCATTATATCCAGATATTACACAGCTGGGAATAATGGCGGATTTACTCTCTACTCCATGTAATGGGGACCTGTCAGCACATGATACATATAGGAGTGGTGGGATGACGGTGGAGGACGTTCCCCCCATTATATCCAGATATTACACAGCAGGGAATAATGGCGGATTTACTCTCTACTCCATGTAATGGGGACCTGTCAGCACATGATACATATAGGAGTGGTGGGATGACGGCGGAGGACGTTCCCCCCATTATATCCAGATATTACACAGCTGGGAATAATGGCGGATTTACTCTCTACTCCATGTAATGGGGACCTGTCAGCACATGATACATATAGGAGTGGTGGGATGACGGTGGAGGACGTTCCCCCCCATTATATCCAGATATTACACAGCAGGGAATAATGGCGGATTTACTCTCTACTCCATGTAATGGGACCTGTCAGCACATGATACATATAGGAGTGGTGGGATGACGGCGGAGGACGTTGCCCCCATTATATCTAGATATTACACAGCAGGGAATAATGGCGGATTTACTCTCTACTCCATGTAATGGGGACCTGTCAGCACATGATACATATAGGAGTGGTGGGATGACGGCGGAGGACGTTCCCCCCATTATATCCAGATATTACACAGCTGGGAATAATGGCGGATTTACTCTCTGCTCCATGTAATGGGACCTGTCAGCACATGATACATATAGGAGTGGTGGGATGACAGCGGAGGACGTTCCCCCCATTATATCCAGATATTACACAGCAGGGAATAATGGCGGATTTACTCTCTACTCCATGTAATGGGGACCTGTCAGCACATAATACATATAGGAGTGGTGGGATGACGGCGGAGGACGTTCCCCCCATTATATTCAGATATTATACAGCAGGGAATAATGGCGGATTTACTCTCTACTCCATGTAATGGGACCTGTCAGCACATGATACATATAGGAGTGGTGGGATGACGGCGGAGGACGTTCCCCCCATTATATCCAGATATTACACAGCAGGGAATAATGGTGGATTTACTCTCTACTCCATGTAATGGGGACCTGTCAGCACATGATACATATAGGAGTGGTGGGATGACGGCGGAGGACGTTCCCCCCATTATATCCAGATATTACACAGCTGGGAATAATGGCGGATTTACTCTCTACTCCATGTAATGGGACCTGTCAGCACATGATACATATAGGAGTGGTGGGATGACGGCGGAGGACGTTCCCCCCATTATATCCAGATATTACACAGCTGGGAATAATGGCGGATTTACTCTCTACTCCATGTAATGGGACCTGTCAGCACATGATACATATAGGAGTGGTGGGATGACGGCGGAGGACGTTCCCCCCATTATATCCAGATATTACACAGCAGGGAATAATGGTGGATTTACTCTCTACTCCATGTAATGGGGACCTGTCAGCACATGATACATATAGGAGTGGTGGGATGACGGCGGAGGACGTTCCCCCCATTATATCCAGATATTACACAGCAGGGAATAATGGCGGATTTACTCTCTACTCCATGTAATGGGACCTGTCAGCACATGATACATATAGGAGTGGTAGGATGATGGCGGAGGACGTTCCCCCCATTATATCCAGATATTACAAAGCAGGGAATAATGGTGGATTTACTCTCTACTCCATGTAATGGGGACCTGTCAGCACATGATACATATAGGAGTGGTGGGATGATGGCGGAGGACGTTCCCCTTTAATAAAAAGTTTTTCTTTGCTGAAATCCAATGTGCCAGTCAGGAGAAATGTAACATAGAAGCCATATGCAAATCAGGATGGAAGTGCACTGGGGGCGGGGATGAAGGTGTCCGAGTGCAGTGACACGCCTCCAGTGCACTTCCAGGATAATTTGCATATGGCTGCTATGCTTCAGCTCTCTTCCCATCACTCACATGTGCAGTGAGGGTGGGGGCTCCTCATTCATGTGGTGATTGGGGGTCCGCCACCACTTACATTACCTTTATCTGTGGGTGCGCTGTACGTTCTCATATGTAGAGTCCCCATATAACGAGTATTAATCCCATTTACAGACGTCTTGTCATTTCTCCCTTATATTACGGTATTATGTATGTAGGACTGATATTGACTAATACATTTTATTTTCTCATCACTTTATCATTATTTTAGTACCATCAGCGCTGGCGAATCACGCCAGTAGAATCTGTAAGATCCTGGAGATCCAAGAATCCGCCGGTGTAAGTATCATAGAGATATGGGGGGTGTCTGTGTATCACCAGATCATGGGGTGTGAGTGACCCGTCCAGTATTATCCCCATATAACCATGGGACGGCTCTGTTCTAAGTGTAGAGGACACTGTGGTCTTAGAAAATGGCATTTATATTAAATGGAATCTGTCACCAGGTTTATGCTGTAGCATAATGTAGGGACAGAGACCCTGATTGCAGCGATATATCACTTATTTTACTGGGGTCAGCAGATGTGATAATATCCCTGTCTTCTCTGCTGCAGATCTAGCAGAGCTCTGAATGCTGAACCTTGTAGAACACCGGCCACACCACTGATTGGCAGCTTTTCTGTATACACTGTGCATAGGCAGAAATCTGCTATACCGTGGTGGTGGGTTTACAGAGTACTAGGACAACATGGCATGAGGCACATAGTCCTAGTGATAATCTCCGGCTGATAAAACACTGATTTTATTAAAGCAACAGCAGAAAGTCTAGTAAGTAACACATCGCTGGAATCAGGGTCTCTGCACCTATATCATAACTGCTCCCAGATTACATAGCACAGACCTGCTGACAGATTCTCTGCAAGTTCTACCCTGTGTGATCTCGCGTTTTATCCAGCACTTTACAATTATATCGATATATAGAGGATCCGCTTTATATTTCATCCGTGTCTGCAGAGCGTCGGCTCGTATCGTCCTCTACATCGGATCAGTGTAAATTAGCTGGGACATAATAAAGGAGGAAAAGTTATTACATCCTGAGATGTTTTCCAGCATCTACTGTATCTTACCAAGACAACAACGAAAAAAGGGCGAGTGATAGTCCTGAAGACAATTGTAACAATTTTTATTGAAAATACATATAAAATAACAAGTATATAATAAAAAAATCTTACATGTAAGGACAAGATTGAATGAGAAGCCAAATGAGAACAGAAAAAAACGACCCTCCATAATGCTGGTGAAGTGGATATGGGGAGTGAATCCTGGAGCTAGTGTGAGGAGATTAGTAGAAAGAAATGCCCCCATAAAGTGCTGGTGCTAGTGCAGATCTAAGGACAAGCACCATAAAGTGCTGGTGCTAGTGCAGATCTGAGGACAAGCACCATAAAGTGCTGGTGCTAGTGCAGATCTTAGGACATGCACCATAAAGTGCTGGTGCTAGTGCAAATCTTAGGACATGCACCATAAAGTGCTGGTGCTAGCGCAGATCTTAGGACATGCACCATAAAGTGCTGGTGCTAGTGCAGATCTTAGGACATGGTTTTCTGGGGAGGATGGAATACAAATGATATAATTTTCGGGTTATGAAGGTGAAACCTTATCCCATACTAGTAGTGGAACACTAAACCACCCCAGCAAAATCAAGTCCACAGCTCCCGAGGAAGCCCATTCAAAACGCGCGTTGGGGCTGGCTGAGCGCCCATCCTAGTGGGATACTATGGGGAACATCCTGGACTGATGGGGTAGACGTCATTGTTTGATATGTACTTGATTTATACTCACACTAGCTCCAGGATTCACTCCACATATCCACTTCACTAGCATTATGGAGGGTCGCTATTTCTGTTCTCATTTGGCTTCTCATTCCATCTTGTCCTTACATGTAAGATTTTTTATTATATACTTGTTGTTTTATATGTATTTTCAATAGACATTGTTACAATTGTCTTCAGGACTATCACTCGCCCTTTTTTCGTTGTTGTTTTGGTTAGTATTTGTGGAGTGTCCTTGAAATATTGGGCGCATTATACTCACTGGGTCATGGCGCTGATTTCATTATCTATACTATTATGGTTTCTGCTTTAGTATTATTGTATTCAGCTTCTATATCTTAGTATTATTTCTTATTCTTTTCTAGGACTTGATTAAATCATTGATCCCGGCAGGAGAGCCGCGTATAAGCGACTATGAAACTATCAAACTGATCAGCAGCGGTGCTTTTGGGTGAGATTTCTATTAACATAATCCCCATTTCTCAGGGTTCCCTATGACAATGCTTCGGCCTCTGTGCTCTGCCATTCAGTGTTATCATAGGGAGAAGATCTGAGTCCACATCACTGTCCACATCTCAATGTCACATATTCAGCTCCATTATATACAGCAGAGCGAACTGATCTGTAACACATCTGTCTGTAAGGAAAGGGATGATATCATAGAATACATGACACCCACCGGTCCTAGACCTCCTCTGTTCTTATGCTTCCTCCTGATCTTTCGGGGCCCCATTATGAAGCTGGTAATAGTGATTGGCTGCACACGGTCACGTGAGGGGTGACGCGATACTGACGCCGATGACATCTCCACCCTCCACCATGACCATGTCAGTCCAATCACTGGCCTCAGCAGCAGAAGGGAGAACAACCAAAGACAGAGGATGGCGGACTGCAGTGATGGACCGGGGAAGGACCAAGACAAGTGGGTGTAATGTGTTTAATTACTTTTTAACGTCTTCTTGTCCCTCCATTATTTATTCTGCCTTGGGCTGTGGAGAAAGACTAAAAACCATCTTCTTACAACAATTGGAGCAATTTACATTTTGACTAATTATTATTGTTACTGACTTGTATCTACTGGTCGGTTATAGCGAATCTGCCCAAGATGAATGTCAGCAGATTCTCTCATCTATAATGTGACCTGGTGAGGGCAGACGGGGCGCGGTGCGACCTTCCATCATCTATGTAGTGTTATTTCATGGATTTCTAGATGTGGATTTCTAGTGATGGCCGGACTGCTGCCATTAATCATTAGTACAAATGATCACGTAATGACTTCAATATCCAGACTGTTAAGGGTTCATTATAAACCATGGATTCTCCTTCTCTCCAGGGCCGTCTGCTTAGTGCGCCATAAGGAATCACAAAACATCTTTGCTATGAAGAAAATGGCCAAGAGGAACCTGACTACTTCTAATAAAATGGAAAGGACATATATCGAGAGGGACATCCTAACATTCGCAGATTGTCCCTTTGTGGTCTCCATGCTCTGCTCCTTCCCTACTAGATATCACCTGTGTATGGTCATGGAGTATGTGGGAGGTAGGACACGAACATTGTGTAGTATTCAACTCATGTCTGCTGACATCTTATCACCTCTCATATCATTAAGACTTGTCCCCGTGGATGTTACATTCCCACAGAGCATTTACTATAGGTTGTCTATTAAAGTCATTGATGTGTGTGATCTCCCCGTATGTCCGCACTGAGAACGTCAGTATCTCCAGGTGTAGACCAGATACGAGATCACTTTATGTCATGAGCTACTTGGACGACAATTTCATCATGACCTCAGACTAATATTATGTACATTATATCTTTATATATTATCCCCTGCCCCAATGTTTCCACTCACTTCTCTTCATACATCATGGTGCTCCGCTGTATAAACCCCTCACCGGTCATATTTCCTTTCTTCTGTAGGTGGAGACTGTGCGACCCTTCTAAGCACCAGGGGTCCTTTCTCTGTCCCGATGGCCCGCTTGTACTTTGCAGAAGCAGTCCTTGGTGTGGAATACCTGCATAGTCACGGTGTGGTGCACAGAGACCTGAGGCCACAGAAGTAAGTGAATACCTGTAGTATAACAAAGGGGGGGAGTTATCCTTTATTATCTCACGGTCTATGAAGCTAAAATCATCTTCTCTTTCACAGCCTCCTGATAACATCTACTGGACATATTAAAATTACCGACTTTGGATGTTCAAAACTTGGTGTCATGATACCAAACACCAACACCTACAAGCAATCAGCAGAGAACATCTCCAGAGAGTTCCAGGACCATGAGGTCAGCATTACCTACAGGAACTTAGCTTGTTCTGTACAAATCTCATAACTCTATTTTGTCTTCCCTACGTTCTTCATTTCTAGAGAGCTTTTCCACTGATATTTTATCTTCTGTAATTCTGATTTTATGTCAAGAGCTTGTCATAATAATAGTTTCATCGATTCTCATTGCTTTTTTCTGTTGGTTTCCAGGAGTGTGGCAGCCCTTATTACACAGCCCCTGAGGTCATCCTGAAGAACGCCTATGGAAGACCTGTTGACTGGTGGGATATGGGCATCATATTAAATGAATTTTTCATGGGAATTGCACCATTTGATGGGGCTTCCCTATCTGAGTTTTATGAAAATGTTGTCACTGGTAAGTAAAATAATCTGATCATTGCTTTTACTGGTTATCTTGGTTTAGTTACTTCCTTTGCTTTATCTTACAGTCCTGTAAATAGGTTTTATGTTCTTTAATTTTCTATATAACAGGAAATATCATTTGGGATCATCATTACAGTCCTCCACCCGATGCTAAGGACCTCATCACTCAGCTGCTGAAAACAAATCCTGTGGATAGACTTGGGACAGGTAACAGATACAATAATATCAATATTCCCTTGTTACACCGAGGACACATCACTAATGTCCATGAGGAACATTAATTCTCTATCAGCTTCTCCATTTATAGTTCTCTTTGCTAAAATTTTCATTCTATTTCCTACATGTTTGCGCAGTTGTGTAATTAGTTCAAATTAAGATACGTTGTTCAGATATGAAGTTGTCTCTGACAATGTCCGCATCACTTTTGTTTTCCTTTATCCAGGAGGAGCTTTTGAGATCAAGGGTCATCCATTTCTTAATGACTTAGACTTTGACACCCTTCTAAGTCAAAATCCGGTGTACGTTCCTCACCTTGCATCAGATGTGGACACCAGCCTATTTATCAGTAAGTAGGAGACGTCATCTAAACTAAGTATCTGTTTGCCTCGTCTTCCTTATTTTGTGACAATTGGTTCCCATTAATAAATGGTGACTGTGTTATACTGACAACCTCTAATAACACTTCATTACCTATGTCTTGCAGACCATTCTAATATGGAAAAACATCTGGTCTCAGAGGGTGAGAAGGGCATAAGTGAGGACAATGAGAGCCTTGTTTTCAAAAATTTTACATCATCTTCTGAAAGGCTTTCTAAAGTAAGTATGTGTTAATACATCCGAAATATATATAAAAGACCTATGAAGGTAGACATACAATTATTTAATATCTTCTTGCTTCCGCATGTAGCTCTGTACCACCGTTACCAGGATGAAGATTAATGAGAATCCTAAGTCTTCTCCAGATCATACCCAAGAATCCAGCACAAATATTTCAGAAATGTGAGTAGATTATGGGGTCATTATTGGGAGGTCTAGGCTGATTTATGTGCACAACACCAAATATAGGACATAATTACCATAGTATCAAATGCAGAATCCACCATCCCAAGGTTAGAGGAAACCGCTCGTGATAACAGCCCATATCTGCGTACCTGTGACCGGTCATGCATTTTTCATGCTGCCTACACTGTAGGAGAGATGTATTATTACATGCCAGACATTCTTAGTTCCGCTCCAATCTATAGAAGGTAGCGTTGAGCAGAAGACCTTCCCCACTATGGCAGTCATATGTCTTATTAGGCCCATTAGTCCATGTTCTTCTTGTGAGACAACCCCTTTTATACTGTTTTCTTGCAATTTACATGTTTTTATTCTTCGAAACAGGCAGAAAGAATCTGATGACGACGCTATTATCATCTTGTCATCCTCGTCCCCACTATCAGGTATGTCCATGTCTACAGCACCAACAATGGGAATGTTGACTTCAAGGCTCAAATATATCCACATGGTTTTTCTGTAATAGGTCTCCTATGTTATCCATGTTTCATGGATCCCAATTATGTTGCCCATGGGCCCATACTGTACCTCTAGTTCCCTAATTTTGTAGTTTCTTTCATGGATTCTGTGAGATACGTTGTAGCGTCCAGTAACCTCCATCATCATAAGGTGACATAATCTCTTATAGTAGAATATCATCAGTGATGCACCACATGGTGGCACACAGGGCCCTTACTGCTCTAGATCAGTGACACATCTAATGCCCCTCAGATGGGATTATGTACATTATATAGGACTTATTCTGCCCTATTATGATATAACTAGATGGTAGCCCGATTCTAACGCATCGAGTATTCTAGAATATGTATGTAGTTTATTTATGAAGATTTTAGAATAATACATTGAATACACAGTCTTCGGCCGGCCGCGACCAATTAGCGAAGCGTGGTTCTATTCCCGCGCCAATTCGTGGCCGGACTCCGCCTATCTGATTGTTCGCGGCCGGCCACATAGTATGTAGCACAGCCACGTAGTATATAACAGCCCACGTAGTAAATAGCACAGCCACGTAGTATATTGCACAGCCACATAGTATATTGCACAGCCACGTAGTATATTGCACAGCCACGCAGTATATAGCACAGCCACGTAGTATATCGCACAGCCCACGGAGTATATAGCACAGCCCACGGAATATATAGCACAGCCACGTAGTATATAACACAGCCCACGGAGTGTATAACAGCCCACATAGCATATAACACAGCCACATAGTTTATAATAGCCCATGTAGCATATAACATAGCCCACGTAGTGTATAACAGTCCACGTAGTGTATAACACAGGCCACGTAGTGTATAACACAGGCCACGTAGTGTATAACACAGGCCACATAGTGTATAACACAGCCCACGTAGTGTATAGCACAGCCATGTAGTGTATTGCACAGCCACATAGTACATTGCACAGCCCACGCAGTATATTGCACAGCCCATGTAGTATATTGCACAGCCCAGTTAGTATATTGCACAGCCCACGTAGTATATAGCACAGCCCACGCAGTATATTGCACAGCCCACGCAGTATATTGCACAGCCCATGCAGTATATTGCACAGCCCACGCAGTATATTGCACAGCCCACATAGTATATTGCACAGCCCACGTAGTATATTGCACAGCCCATGCAGTGTATTACACAGCCCACACAGTATATTGCACAGCCCAGGTAGTATATTGCACAGCCCACGCAGTATATTGCACAGCCCACGCAGTATATTGCACAGCCCATATGGTATATTGCATAGCCCACGTAGTATATTGCACAGCCCATGCAGTGTATTGCACAGCCCACGCAGTATATAGCACAGCCCACGTAGTATATTACACAGCCCACGCAGTATATTGCACAGCCCACGCAGTATATTGCACAGCCCACGCAGTATATTGCACAGCCCACACAGTATATTGCACAGCCCATATAGTATATTGCACAGCCCACGTAGTATATTGCACAGCCCACACAGTATATAGCACAGCCCACGTAGTATATTGCACAGCCCACGTAGTCTATTGCACAGCCCACGTACTATATTGCACAGCCCACGTAGTATATAGCAATGTGGGCATCATATCCCTGTTAAAAAAAAGAATTAAAGTAAAAAATAGTTATATACTCACCTTCCGTTGGCCCACGGATCCAGGCGAAGCGCTTACCGATGCTCCTCGCACACTCCGGTCTCAAGAGTGCATTGCGGTCTCGCAAGATGATGACGTAGTGGTCTCGCGAGATTGCAATGCATTGAGCGGTCAACGGAGCGTCGCAAGGAGAGGGAAAGGCCTATTCTGGATCCGAGGGGCCGACGGACGGTGAGCATATAACTATTTTTTATTTTTTTTATTATTTTTAACATTAGATCTTTTTACTATTGATGCTGCATAGGCATCATCAATAGTAAAAAGTTGGTCACGCAGGGTTAATAGCTGCGTTAACGGAGTGCATTACACCGCGGCATAACGCGGTTCGTTAACGCTGCCATTAACCCTGTGTGAGCGCTGACTGGGGGGGGAGTATGGACTGCGGGCACTGACTGCGGGGAGTAAGGAACGGCCATTTTGCCGCCGGACTTTGCCCGCCGCTGATTGGTCGTGGCTGTTTTGCCGCGACCAATCAGCGACTTGGCATTTCCGTTACAGACAGACAGAAAGACGGAAGTGACCCTTAGACAATTATACAGTAGATACCAGATTATCAGGACTATAGGAGACAGGACTAGAACAATCCTACTATATACAGGAGACAAAGCAGATCCCATTAGGATACGTCATTACTGAGGTTTTTATTTTACTTTCTGATTAGAATTTCCAGCTCAGGAGGAAAGAAAATCTCCAATAAATCTGAGTAAAGACGAAGAAACATCAGAAAATGGAAAAAAGGGGAAAAAGAGACGAGGTAAGTGTGAGAATCAGCTCCATGTTGTGTGATGTCAGTGAGAATAATTCATGTGGAGCAGATGTCATCTGTCAGTGATGGGATTATCACATGTATGATGGCTGACAATGATCCCTGACCTCACATGTATGATGGCTGACAATGATCCCTGACCTCACATGTATGATGGCTGACAATGATCCCTGACCTCACATGTATGATGGCTGACAATGATCCCTGACCTCACATGTATGATGGCTGACAATGATCCCTGACCTCACATGTATGATGGCTGACAATGATCCCTGACCTCACATGTATGATGGCTGACAATGATCCCTGACCTCACATGTATGATGGCTGACAATGATCCCTGACCTCACATGTATGATGGCTGACAATGATCCCTGACCTCACATGTATGATGGCTGACAATGATCCCTGACCTCACATGTATGATGGCTGACAATGATCCCTGACCTCACATGTATGATGGCTGACAATGATCCCTGACCTCACATGTATGATGGCTGACAATGATCCCTGACCTCACATGTATGATGGCTGACAATGATCCCTGACCTCTGTGTGATAATATTCCTCTGCCGTGCAGCCACAGTGACCGCACAGTAGTATGGTGCCATATGGAGTCCCATCACTTACATTATATTTACTTCTGTTCTCACAGGTTCCGTCTTCCGCCGGATCTTATCATCCCACCGGCGCGGATTATCCAGGGCTGCTCGAGCATTTGCTTGTTGCGCCTGTTGCCCTAAAACCATCTGAAAGACAAGAAGTCCAGCAGATCCACCTTCACATTCTTCTACTGATCACCTGGCATCTGACCCCGGCTGACTCCCTGACTATGATTGTGTCTACTGATTCTGTCCTTTATCCTTCTATCCTATTATTAATTACAAAAAAAAAATTGTCCTTCTATCCTATTATTAATTACCTGTATAGAAGGACCTTCACATTCTTCTACTGATCACCTGGCATCTGACCCCGGCTGACTCCCTGACTATGATTGTGTCTACTGGTTCTGTTCCTAGTTTTACCCCTCCCTTATCCTTCCATCCTATTATTAGTTATATGGGCAGCACGGTGGCTCAGTGGTTAGCACAGCAGCCTTGCAGCGCTGGGTTCAAATCCCACCTTGGACAACATCTGCAAAGAGTCTGTATGTTCTCTCCGTGTTTGCGTGGGTTTCCTCCGGGTTCTCCGGTTTCCTCCCACATTCCAAAGACATACTGATAGGGAATTTAGCACTATCTAAAAATAAAGATTATTATTAATTACAATAAAAAATAAAAATACTTCTAGGTTTACTTAAATTTTTTTCACATTTATCAAACGTAACTATGTATTCTGTTAACTGATAAAATTCAGTCTTTATACAGATAGTGGCCGGTGGCCGGACCTTATTCTACAAACACTTATTACCTTTTGTGTCCAACACTCAGTGTCTGACATTGAACCTGGAACCTCTGAATGGTGAAACACCATGGAATAGCGACATCATTGTATTATTAGTATATAAAATACATCACAGTTTTACTTTTGTGTTTTACGATATTGATCAGTTAAATGTTTTTAGTTCGTGTTTCCTCATTTTTCTCAATGACTCTCCCTAGACTGTGGTCATGTTTCAGGGGGCAGTAATAAGGCTATGGATGTGCCCGATATTCAGGGATCGTTTACTGTGAGGCTTTAGTCTATGGCCTTATACCCTGACATAGTCGTCCTAACTAGATCGTTAGACTGGCTCCATCATCGCCCTCTAAACTGTGGATAGAATTGGTATTAAAAAAAAAACAACAACTTTGCTCACACACCGCCTGCTGAGATTTTCTGACAGCACTACCAAAACATACAATGAATAAATAACAGGACCAAGCAAAATGGATAACAACATATTGCACTACATCTCTTTTCATTATTAACACTTTTTTATGACATTTATTACCTTATAACCAGAACATAGATTAATAACAGCATAGGGAGGGAGAGTGGACAACTCTAATGTACAGTTGTGGCCAAAAGTACTGACACCCCTGCAATTCTGTCAGATAATACTCAGTTTCTCCCTTAAAATGATTGCAATCACAAATTCTTGGGTATTATTATCTTCATTTAATTTGTCTTCAATGAAAAAACACAAAAAGAATTGTCCTAAAGCCAAATTGGATATAATTCCACACCAAACATAAAAAAGGGGGTGGACAAAAGTATTGGCACTGTTCGAAAAATCATGTGATGCTTCTCTAATTTGTGTAATTAACAGCACCTGTCACTTACCTGTGGCACCTAACAGGTGTTGGCAATAACTGAATCACACTTGCAGCCAGTTGACATGGATTAAAGTTGACTCAACCTCTGTCCTGTGTCCTTGTGTGTACCACATTGAGCATGGAGAAAAGAATGAAGACCAAAGAACTGTCTGAGGACTTGAGAAACCAAATTGTGAGGAAGCATGAGCAATCTCAAGGCTACAGGTCCATCTCCAAAGACCTGAATGTTCCTGTGTCTACCGTGAGCAGTGTCATCAAGAAGTGTAAAGCCCATGTCACTGTGGCTAACCTCCCTAGATGTGGACGGAAAAGGAAAATTGACAAGAGATTTCAACGCAAGATTGTGCGGATGTTGGATAAAGATCCTCAACTAACATCTAAACAAGTTCAAGCTGCCCTGCAGTCTGAGGGTACAACAGTGTCAACCCGTACTATCCGTCGGCGTCTGAATGAAAAGGGACTGTATGGTAGGAGACCCAGGAAGACCCCACTTCTTACCCCGAGACATAAAAAAGCCAGGCTGGAGTTTGCCAAAACTTACCTGAAAAAGCCTAAAACCTTTTGGAAGAATGTTCTCTGGTCAGATGAGACAAAAGTAGAGCTTTTTGGGCAAAGGCATCAATGTCACGATTCACACCGTGACCGTCACCCCTACGTCACGGATCGGGGTGACTTTAGGCCAACAGACGGCTATCACATGTGAAGGGGGGCTTATCTTAGTTATCCCTCCACTTCTACAATGTGATGTTGCAACTCCATGGGTCAGAGACAGGGAACAACGCTGATTCAAACTCTGAGCCATGTATGTCTGGTGAGCCTCATGTTCTAACACAGCCAGAACTGAATGGCTTGTTCCGAGACTTACGTTTCTCAAAACCAAATGCAGAGTTCGTGGATTCAAGACTTCAAGGATGGCATTTTCTGCCTCTAGCTACAATTAAGAGCTGGCTCAGGGATAGGAAACAAAGGGTGGTTATTAATGGAGCATACTCGGACTGGGTAGCGGTTAGCAGTGGGGTACCACAGGGGTCAGTATTGGGCCCTCTTCTTTTTAACATATTTATTAATGATCTTGTAGGGGGCATACAGAGTGGAATTTCAATATTTGCAGATGACACTAAACTCTGCAGGATAATCAATACTGAGGAGGAAAATTTTATATTACAGGATGATTTTTTTAAACTTGAAACTTGGGCTGATAAATGGCAAATGAGCTTTAATGGGGATAAATGTAAGGTAATGCACTTGGGTAGAAGTAATAAGATGAATAACTATGTGCTTAATTCTAAAACTCTGGGCAAAACCATCAATGAAAAAGACCTGGGAGTATGGGTGGATGACAAACTCATGTTCAGTGGCCAGTGTCAGGCAGCTGCTACAAAGGCAAATAAAATAATGGGATGCATTAAAAGAGGCATAGATGCTCATGAGGAGAACATAATTTTACCTCTATACAAGTCACTAGTTCGACCACACTTAGAATACTGTGCACAGTTCTGGTCTCCGGTGTATAAGAAAGACATAGCTGAACTGGAGCGGGTGCAGAGAAGAGCGACCAAGGTTATTAGAGGACTGGGGGGTCTGCAATACCAAGATAGATTATTACACTTGGGGCTAATTAGTTTGGAAAAACGAAGACTAAGGGGAGATCTTATTTTAATGTATAAATATATGAGGGGACAGTACAAAGACCTTTCTGATGATCTTTTTAATCATAGACCTGAAACAGGGACAAGGGGGCATCCTCTACATCTGGAGGAAAAAAGGTTTAAGCATAATAACAAACGCGGATTCTTTACTGTAAGAGCAGTGAGACTATGGAACTCTCTGCCGTATGATGTTGTAATGAGTGATTGATTACTTAAATTTAAGAGGGGACTGGATGCCTTTCTGGAAAAGTATAATGTTACAGGGTATATACACTAGATTCCTTGATAGGGGGTTGATCCAGGGAACTAGTCTGATTGCCGTATGTGGAGTCGGGAAAGAATTTTTTTCCCCAAGGTGCAACTCTTTGTCACATGGTTTTTTTTTGCCTTCCTCTGGATCAACATGTTAGGGCATGTTAGGTTAGGCTATGGGTTGAACTAGATGGACTTATAGTCTTCCTTCAACCTTAATAACTATGTAACTATATAAGCACTTTGTCTGTTTGTATATGTAGCCCAGAACAACTTTTCTGTCTGTGGGAAATCTTGTGTCATCCACGTGAATAACTTCTTCGATCTGTATGAAGTTTACGATCTCTACGACTAGTACAGCCCCATAAAGTTCAAGTCCGGGTATGAGCTCATGTTAGGGAGCCAATTTAGTCTTTCCAAGTAGAAATCCGACATGGGCTTCATTGTTAGTCTATATCCTTCAAATAGACAACAGCTTCAATAGTTTCGGTAGAGGCATCAGAGAATATATGGATCTCTTTCCTTTGACTTGTAGATTCCCTCCAGGACCTCTATTTTAGCTGTTTTCAGGCAGTGGTTCTTCCCAGTCCTTAATAGACTGAGAGGTGCCTTAGCAGAAGCTTGCCTTGTATAGTCAGAGGTGCAACAAACCCAAGTGGATCATACAGACAGTTCACCACTGACAGGACCCCACACATAAGGTACCGTCACACTGACCAACTTCACAACGATATCACTAGCGATCCGTGACGTTGCAGCGTCCTGGAAAGCGATATCGTGTTTGACACACAGCAGCGATCTGGATCCAGGGACAAGGGGGCATCCTCTACGTCTGGAGGAAAGAAGGTTTAGGCATAATAACAGACGCGGGTTCTTTACTGTAAGAGCAGTGAGACTATGGAACTCTCTGCCAAATGATGTTGTAATGAGTGATTCATTTCTTAAATTTAAGAGGGGACTGGATATGGAGCGCCCCCAGACGCAGGGCCGTGGGTTACTCGGTACCAGTCCTCTCTGTCTCAGTTCTGAGGTGGTCACGGTGGCTGGACCCGGTCCGTGACCCTGCTAAAGGGCGCCCAATGAAAGGGTGATGGAGGTTGTTAGGAGTTTGTGACGCCACCTGTGGTATTCGGTCAGGCCGACCGATGCTGCTTGGGGTCCGCTGGGGTGATGTGATGGCAGCTAGATGTTATACCTTCCCACAGGTGAAGTATATCCCCAGGGCTTCCCGATAGTGTAGGTGACGATGGTGTGAGGTGCAGTCAATAATGAGGACACAGGGTTGCAGTCTCTTTACCTTTTACTGAAGGCTTCGGGATCCTCAATCCAGAGCACTGTCAACTGGGCTGTCTGAGACCGGCCGGTCCGAAGGCACATCCAGAGTTCCCTTTGCAGGAGGAAATCGTTGCCTACCACTAGCGCCTGTGTGTTGTAGTTCTTCCCTGCTGAGCATTCGGGATAGTCCTCACAACTTCTGTTCTTGTTCTTTCTAGTTCTTTCTCTCCGTCCCCCAAGTGTGTTATGGCTAGGACGCACCCGTTTGACGGGAAGGCTCGGAGCTATTCTGGGACCCTAGAGACGCCCCTCTCCACACTTGACCCCTATGTCTGCTTAGGTGATGTATGGTAGACAGCCAACCTATAATTAACTGCCCTGCGGTATTTGAAGTAAGGCATAAAGTCAGTTACTTACTCGGTGTTCCGGTCACCGGCTTCGCGCCTCAGTAGGATGTTGCCGTTCTCGGGGCACGACTTTTACTGGTTCTCATTTGTGCTTGATCTCGTTTCTCACTGTCCACAATATCCTTCGCTTCGTGTCCTTTCTTTAGATGCCGCCGCAAGGTAGTGCAGGCGCGGCTCTGTAACGATCTGTCCTTGTCGCTAAGTCACTGCCAGGTTCCCACGCCTGACAGGGACCCCTCTGAATCTTCCCCGCAACACCCCCTGCCACGGAATGTTGCCTGGACAAAACCCAGTCAGCTTCTGTCTAACTTCCTATCCAACCCCTAGTTTTACCAGTGTGAGGAGTGGCCTAATAAATAAAACCTTTTGCTCCCCCTAGTGGCCGGAGTAACATAGTAACATAGTTAGTAAGGCCGAAAAAAGACATTTGTCCATCCAGTTCAGCCTATATTCCATCATAATAAATCCCCAGATTTACGTCCTTCTACAGAACCTAATAATTGTATGATACAATATTGTTCTGCTCCAGGAAGACATCCAGGCCTCTCTTGAACCCCTCGACTGAGTTCGCCATCACCACCTCCTCAGGCAGCAATTCCAGATTCTCACTGCCCTAACAGTAAAGAATCCTCTTCTATGTTGGTGGAAAAACCTTTTCTCCTCCAGACGCAAAGAATGCCCCCTTGTGCCCGTCACCTTCCTTGGTATAAACAAATCCTCAGCGAGATATTTGTATTGTCCCCTTATATACTTATACATGGTTATTAGATCGCCCCTCAGTCGTCTTTTTTCTAGACTAAATAATCCTAATTTCGCTAATCTATCTAGGTATTGTAGTTCTCCCATCCCCTTTATTAATTTTGTTGCCCTCCTTTGTACTCTCTCTAGTTCCATTATATCCTTCCTGAGCACTGGTGCCCAAAACTGGACACAGTACTCCATGTGCGGTCTAACTAGGGATTTGTACAGAGGCAGTATAATGCTCGCATCATGTGTATCCAGACCTCTTTTAATGCACCCCATGATCCTGTTTGCCTTGGCAGCTGCTGCCTGGCACTGGCTGCTCCAGGTAAGTTTATCATTAACTAGGATCCCCAAGTCCTTCTCCCTGTCAGATTTACCCAGTGGTTTCCCGTTCAGTGTTTAATGGTGATATTGATTCCTTCTTCCCATGTGTATAACCTTACATTTATCATTGTTAAACCTCATCTGCCACCTTTCAGCCCAAAGTGTGAAGTGTAATGTGTGCTGGTGATACCTGGTCAGGTGAACTCCTTTAGTGTCATCGGATGTACCATCCCTCCCCTTAGTGGCAGAGCGACACCACTGCAACGACCAGGTCTCTGGGGCGCTGCACTCCCCCCGGTTAAATCCAGTACTCCTGGACTGGGAAGAAGAACAACAATACATGTTAGCAAAAGACATGCAAAATTTTGAAATGCAAGGAACAAATAAATATAACAATGCTTCCCTTTATGGGAGGTGAGGATACTTGAACGTTGCAAACAAAAACAAGGTTAAATATTTTAAATAACACTCTGACGATAAATAACTTCTGGTATCCTGCCGGGTATTCTACTAAGTGCAAATTCTGAACAATAATTTAACTTCTCCTTTAAGGGCGTATAGACTGAACCCACTAAAGGCCTACTATAAAATACTATAATGCAAACTTAACTTTTTCTTTATTTTTCTGACTACACAAATGCAGGACCGCCTAGCTCCTTGTCTGGGCCTACTGCCATTGTTTTTCTATCTATGGTTCTTAGGAGGACTCTCTAACCCCTATGGGTTTACTGTGTCAAAATTCGGCTTCCAACTTTTCCTGTCCTCAATCTCTAGTAACATTATTAACATTTCCTAAGTCTCAACATTATTACAATTTAACTTTTTAAAAGGCAACATTATACTTGAGTGCAACATGTGAACATTCCCTTTAAGAGGGAACCAAGTCTCTTTGAGGTAGTACAGATTCTCTCTCTCTGCAAGTCCATTAGAAAGCAAGAACTTCTGCGCTGTATTCAAAAACAGTCTCTTCACAAAGTCTTCTTTCTGTGTAAAACCAGTAGAGGGCACCTTTAAGAAGGTGTGAACTATTTACAAAGCAGTTTGTGAATCATTCACCGTCCATGATTGGGCAGTCTGTTAAACAGTGATGAACTTGTGCAAAATAAAACAATAGGGATCCCGGGTAAACAAGGGGATCCCTGAGAGGTTTAACCCTAGACGGGTACTAGCAGCAAATCAGCAGGAAGACAAATGATTAACTATTTACAGTTTCAGGTCTCTGAGGTTTATTTTGACTCTGGCAGTTGCAGCTCCACCAGCAGCAGTGGGCGGGGCCATCCGCCCGGATACCTGCGGCTACCAGGTGTGGCTCCAGGGGCCACTTCGGTCCAGGCCGGAGTCTGGGTGGCTACAGTTCTGGAGCCCAAGTCGCCCGGGGTACTAGCCATCACTGAGGCCAACCCTTCGGCCACCACGCTGGTAGCAATGGTGCAGGTTGTGGTCTTGACAATGGTGCACGTCGGAGTAACCACCGTAGTCTCAGTAGTAATGGTAGACCGGTCACAAGGGGGCGCCTTTGCTACGGGGAATGGCTGTGCTGAAGCCTTGGCCTGGTGCGCTACCGGATCTTTCCTCTTGTGCACATCCAACGCGAACCAACCCTTTTCCCCAAAATGTCTGGTATATGTGACAATGTCCCTCGGGTAGAGGTCCCGATCCGGATGTCCCTCCAGGAGGTGCGACTCCACATCCCTGCGGTTAACGAACACCTCTGCATATAGCCCCGGTTCTTTAATGAAGCCCCAGCCTCCACGAAGTCGAAAGGCTACCACTTGGCCCTCCTTCCGCGGGCCAGGGTTCGTGCTGCGGTCCTTGCGGGCCTTGGCCTTGACCACCCGATCTTTCCGGTCATAGGCCTGACGCTGGGCCTGATATTCGGCTTCCTTCTCTGTTATGAACAGGTAATTCAGAACCACAATGGACATTGAAGTTCAGAGCACACAAAGTGACCTGACAATTACCAAAAAACATAGGACGAGCTCTGAGGCGTGGGAACTCTGCTGACTGCAATCCCTAATCCTATCCAACCACACTAGAGGTAGCCGTGGAGCGCTCCTGACCAGACCTATGCGCCTCGAGCACAGCCTGAGAAACTAGCTAGCCCTGAAGATAGAAAAATAAGCCTATCTTGCCTCAGAGAGATACCCCAAAGGAAAAGGCAGCCCCCCACATATAATGACTGTGAGTTGAGATGAAAATACAAACGCAGAGATGAAATAGATTTAGCAAAGTGAGGCCCGACTTACTGAACAGACCGAGGATAGGAAAGATTGCTTTGCGGTCAACACAAAACCCTACAAACAACCACGCAGAGGGGCAAAAAGACCCTCTGCACCGACTAACGATATGGAGGTGCTCCCTCTGCGTCCCAGAGCTTCCAGCAAGCAAGAAAAACCAATAATGCAAGCTGGACAGAAAAAATAGCAAACAAAAATAACACAAGCAAAACTTAGCTTATACAGAGCAGACAGGCCACAGGAACGATCCAGGAGGAAGCAAGGACCAATACTAGAACATTGACTGGAGGCCAGGAGCAAAGCACTAGGTGGAGTTAAATAGAGCAGCACCTAACGACTTCACCACACACCTGAGGAAGGAAACTCAGAAGCCGCAGTACCACTGACATCCACCAACGGAAGCTCATAGACAGAATCAGCCGAAGTACCATTTGTGACCACAGGAGGGAGCTCTGCCACAGAATTCACAACAGTACACCCCCCTTGAGGAGGGGTCACCGAACCCTCACCAGAGCCCCCAGGCCGACCAGGATGAGCCATATGAAAGGCACGAACAAGATCGGCAGCATGGACATCAGAGGCAAAGACCCAGGAATTATCTTCCTGACCATAACCCTTCCACTTAACCAGATACTGGAGTTTTCGTCTCGAAACACGAGAATCCAAAATCTTCTCCACAATATACTCCAACTCCCCCTCCACCAAAACCGGGGCAGGAGGATCAACAGATGGAACCATAGGTGCCACGTATCTCCGCAACAATGACCTATGGAATACGTTATGGATGGAAAAAGAATCTGGAAGGGTCAAACGAAAAGACACAGGATTAAGAACCTCAGAAATCCTATACGGACCAATGAAACGAGGCTTAAACTTAGGAGAGGAAACCTTCATAGGAATATGACGAGATGACAACCAAACCAAATCCCCAACACGAAGTCGGGGACCCACACAGCGTCTGCGATTAGCAAAACGTTGAGCCTTCTCCTGGGACAAGGTCAAATTGTCCACTACATGAGTCCAAATATGCTGTAACCTGTCCACCACAGTATCCACACCAGGACAGTCCGAAGACTCAACCTGCCCTGAAGAGAAACGAGGATGGAACCCAGAATTGCAGAAAAACGGCGAAACCAAGGTAGCCGAGCTTGCCCGATTATTAAGGGCGAACTCAGCCAAAGGCAAGAAGGACACCCAATCATCCTGATCAGCAGAAACAAAGCATCTCAGATATGTTTCCAAGGTCTGATTGATTGGTTCGTTTGGTCTGGCCATTTGTCTGCGGATGGAAAGCCGAGGAAAAAGACAAATCAATGCCCATCCTAGCACAAAAGGCTCGCCAAAACCTCGAAAAAAACTGGGAACCTCTGTCAGAAACGATGTTCTCTGGAATGCCATGTAAACGAACCACATGCTGGAAGAACAATGGCACCAAATCAGAGGAGGAAGGTAATTTAGACAAGGATACCAAATGGATCATCTTAGAGAAGCGATCACAAACCACCCAAATGACCAACATTTTTTGAGAGACGGGGAGATCCGAAATAAAATCCATAGAGATATGTGTCCAAGGCCTCTTCGGGACCGGCAAGGGCAAAAGCAACCCACTGGCACGAGAACAGCAGGGCTTAGCCCGAGCACAAATCCCACAGGACTGCACAAAAGAACGCACATCCCGCGACAGAGACGGCCACCAAAAGGATCTAGCCACTAAATCTCTGGTACCAAAGATTCCAGGATGACCAGCCAACACCGAACAATGAACCTCAGAGATAACTTTATTCGTCCACCTATCAGGGACAAACAGTTTCTCTGCTGGGCAACGATCAGGTTTATTAGCCTGAAATTTTTGCAGCACCCGCCGCAAATCAGGGGAGATGGCAGACAAAATTACTCCCTCTTTGAGAATACCCGCCGGCTCAGACAAACCCGGAGAGTCGGGCACAAAACTCCTAGACAGGGCATCCGCCTTCACATTTTTAGAGCCCGGAAGGTACGAAACCACAAAGTCAAAACGGGAGAAAAACAGTGACCAACGAGCCTGTCTAGGATTCAACCGTTTGGCAGACTCGAGATAAGTCAAGTTCTTGTGATCAGTCAAGACCACCATGCGATGCTTAGCTCCTTCAAGCCAATGACGCCACTCCTCGAATGCCCACTTCATGGCCAGCAACTCTCGATTGCCAACATCATAATTTCGCTCAGCAGGCGAAAACTTCCTGGAAAAGAAGGCGCATGGCTTCATCACCGAGCAATCAGAACCTCTTTGCGACAAAATAGCCCCCGCTCCAATTTCAGAAGCATCAACCTCGACCTGGAACGGAAGCGAAACATCTGGTTGACACAACACAGGGGCAGAAGAAAAACGACGCTTTAACTCTTGAAAAGCTTCCACAGCAGCAGAAGACCAATTGACCACATCAGCACCCTTCTTGGTCAAATCAGTCAACGGTTTAGCAACACTAGAAAAATTAGCGATGAAGCAACGATAAAAATTAGCAAAGCCCAGGAACTTCTGCAGACTCTTCACAGATGTCGGCTGAGTCCAATCATAAATGGCCTGAGCTTTAACAGGGTCCATCTCGATAGTAGAAGGGGAAAAAATGAAACCCAAAAATGAAACCCTCTGAACTCCAAAGAGACACTTTGACCCCTTCACAAACAAGGAATTCGCACGAAGGACCTGGAACACCATTCTGACCTGCTTCACATGAGACTCCCAATCATCCGAAAAGACCAAAATATCATCCAAGTATACAATCAGGAATTTATTCAGGTACTCTCGGAAGATGTCATGCATAAAGGACTGAAACACTGATGGAGCATTGGAAAGCCCGAATGGCATAACCAGGTACTCAAAATGGCCCTCGGGCGTATTAAATGCTGTTTTCCATTCATCGCCCTGTTTAATACGCACAAGATTATACGCCCCTCGAAGATCTATCTTGGTGAACCAACTAGCCCCCTTAATTTGAGCAAACAAATCAGACCGCAGCGGCAAGGGGTACTGAAATTTAACTGTGATCTTATTAAGAAGGCGGTAATCAATACAAGGTCTCAAAGAACCATCCTTCTTGGCCACAAAAAAGAACCCTGCTCCTAACGGTGATGACGACGGGCGAATATGACCTTTCTCCAAGGATTCCTTTATATAACTCCGCATAGCGGCGTGTTCTGGCACAGATAAATTGAACAATCGGCCCTTAGGAAACTTACTACCAGGAATCAAATTAATTGCACAATTGCAATCCCTATGAGGAGGTAGGGCACTGGACTTGGGCTCATCAAATACATCCCGGTAATCCGACAAAAACTCAGGGACTTCAGAAGGAGCGGAAGGCGAAATTGACAGCAATGGAACATCACCATGTACCCCTTGACAACCCCAGCTGGACACAGACATAGATTTCCAATCCAATACTGGATTATGGACCTGTAGCCATCGCAACCCCAAAACGACCACATCATGCAGATTATGCAACACCAAAAAGCGAATATCCTCTTGATGTGCAGGAGCCATGCACATGGTCAATTGAGTCCAGTACTGAGGCTTATTCTTGGCCAAAGGCGTAGCATCAATTCCTCTCAATGGAATAGGATACTGCAAGGGCTCCAAGAAAAAACCACAGCGCCTAGCAAACTCCAAGTCCCTTAAATTCAGGGTGGTTTCACATTTGCGTTTTTTTTTTTTGCGTTTTTGCGGTAAAAAACGCAAAAAAAACGCATGCGTTTTTTCCCCCTATACTTAACATTAAAAACGCATGCGTTTTTTTCCCCTATACTTAACATTAAAAACGCATGCGTTTTTTTGCATGCGTTTTGACGCGTTTTTGCAACGCATGCGTTTTTTCACTGCATGCGTTTTGTTGCAGAAATGCAACATGTAATAATTTTAGCGGCCTTTTTTTGCCGCGAAAAATACGCATGCGTTTTTCGCGGTAAAAAAACCCATTGATGTCTATGTAAACGCATGCGTTTTTAAGCACATGCGTTTGCATGCGTTTTTATAGAAAAACACAAGAATACACACTTATAAGCTAACCCTAAAACACAAACTGTAACACAAACTGTAACACAAACTGTAACACAAACTCTAACCCTAACCCTAGGGATCCTAACCCTAACACAAACCCTAACCCTAAAACACAAACTGTAACAAAAACTCTAACACAAACTCTAACGCAAACCCTAACCCTAGGGATCCTAACCCTAACACAAACTCTAACCCTAACCCTAAAACACAAACTGTAACACAAACTGTAACACAAACTCTAACACAAACTCTAACACAAACTCTAACACAAACTCTTAGGCCATGTTCACACAGTGCGTTTTTTACTGCGGAACCGCAGCGGTTTTGCCGCTGCGGTTCCGCAGCTGTTTTCCATGCAGGGTACAGTACACTGTACCCTATGGAAAACAGGACCCACTGTGCACATGATGCGGAAATTAAAAAAAAAAAGTCGCGCTGAATAGCTCCGGGAAAAAAGAAGGAGCATGTCACTTCTTTTTCCTGAACCGCAGCGGTTCTGCACCCATAGACCTCCATTGTGAGGTCAAAACCGCAGTAAAACCCGCAGATCAAAAATATATCTGCGGGTTTTACTGCGGTTTGATGTGCAGAACCGCTGCAGCAGGAAGTGCAGGGGAGCGGGCGGAAGTGCGTGGGCGGAGTGTGGCTGCCCCCCCGTGCTCCGATCCCGCCCCCCCGTGCTCCGATGCCCCCCCCCCGTGCTCCGATGCCCCCCCCCCCACAGTGCTCCGATGCCCCCCCCGTGCCCTAATCTCCCCCCCCCTTATACTTACCCGGCGTCCCGGTGTCCGGAAATCAGGAACGTGTGAACATACCCTAACACAAACTCTAACACAAACCCTAACCCTAACCCTAGGGATCCTAACCCTAACACAAACCCTAGCCCTAACCCTAACCCTAGGGATCCTAACACTAACCCTAACCCTAAAACACAAACTCTAACACAAACTCTAACAAACTGTAACACAAACTCTAACCTGTTGTGAATTCTGTGGCAGAGCTTCCTCCTGTGGCCACAAGTGGTATTTCGGCTGGTTCTCTCTGTGAGCTTCCGTTGGTGGAAGGTAGTGGTACTGCGGCTTCTGAGCCTCTTTCCTCAGGTGATGTGGTGATGTCGTTAGACGTTTCCTATTTAGCTCCACCTGGTGCTTTGATCCTAGCCTCTTGTCAATGTTCTAGTGTGGGTCTAGCTTCCTCCTGGATCGTTCCTGTGGCCTGCTGCTCTGCATAAGCTAAGTTGTGCTGTGTTATTTTTTGGTTTGCTGTTTTTTCTGTCCAGCGTGCTCTTTTGTTTTTGTTGCTTGCTGGAAGCTCTGAGACGCAGAGGGTGTACCTCCGTGCCGTTAGTTCGGTACGGAGGGACTTTTTGCCCCCTCTGCGTGGTTGTTAGTAGGGTTTTGTGTTGACCGCAAAGTTACCTTTTCTATCTTCGGTCTATTCAGAAAGTCGGGCCTCACTTTGCTAAATCTGTTTCATCTCTACGTTTGTCATTTCATCTCACTCACAGTCATTATATGTGGGGGCTGCCTTTTCCTGTGGGGAATTTCTTTGAGGCAAGTTAGGCTTGTTTTCCTCTTAGGCCTAGCTAGTTTCTCAGGCTATGCCGAGTTGCATAGGTAGCGTTAGGCGCAATCCACGGCCGCCTTTAGTTGTGGTACGATAGTATAGGGATTGCGGTCAGCAGAGTTCCCACGTCTCAGAGCTCGTCCTATGTTTTTGGTTATTGTCAGGTCACTATTTGTGCTCTGAACTTCAACATCCATTGTGGTTCTGAATTACCATTTCATGACAGTACAAGAGGCCAATCTACTAATGATTCTCAATAGAGGGAAAAAAGAAGTTCTGAGACCATTTTTTTTTTCTCTGCTCTGTGTTCAGTCTTTTTTTTCCCCTAGACATTTGGGTGGTTCAGGACACAGCTGTTGCAATGGACATTAAAGGTCTGTCTTCATGTGTAGATCAGCTCACGGCAAGGGTACAAGGTATTCAAGACTTTGTGGTTCAGAATTCTATGTTAGAACCGAGAATTCCTATTCCTGATTTGTTTTTTGGAGATAGAAATAAATTTCTGAGTTTCAAAAATAATTGTAAACTTTTTCTGGCTTTGAAACCTCATTCTTCTGGTGATCCTGTTCAACAAGTTAGGATCATTATTTCTTTTTTGCGGGGCGATCCTCAGGACTGGGCATTTTCCCTTGCGCCAGGAGATCCTGCATTAAGTAATATCGATGCATTTTTCCTGGCGCTCGGATTGCTGTATGATGAGCCTAATTCTGTGGATCAGGCAGAGAAGAATTTGCTGGCTCTGTGCCAGGGTCAGGATGAAATAGAAGTATTTTGTCAGAAATTTAGAAAGTGGTCCGTACTCACTCAATGGAATGAAGGTGCGCTTGCAGCGATTTTCAGGAAGGGTCTCTCTGAAGCCCTTAAGGATGTCATGGTGGGATTTCCCATGCCTGCTGGTCTGAATGAGTCTATGTCTTTGGCTATTCAGATCGGTCGACGCTTGCGCGAGCGTAAATCTGTGCACCATTTGGCGGTATTACCTGAGCTTAAACCTGAGCCTATGCAGTGCGATAGGACTTTGACTAGAGTGGAACGGCAAGAACACAGACGTCAGAATGGGCTGTGTTTCTACTGTGGTGATTCCACTCATGCTATCACTGATTGTCCTAAACGCACTAGGCGGTTCGCTAGGTCTGCCACCATTGGTATGGTACAGTCAAAATTTCTTCTGTCTGTTACCTTGATCTGCTCTTTGTCATCATATTCTGTCATGTCATTTGTGGACTCAGGCGCTGCCCTGAATTTGATGGACTTGGAGTATGCTAGACGTTGTGGGTTTGTCTTGGAGCCCTTGCAGTGTCCTATTCCAATGAGAGGAATTGATGCTACGCCTTTGGCCAAGAATAAGCCTCAGTACTGGACCCAGTTGACCATGTGCATGGCTCCTGCACATCAGGAGGTTATTCGCTTCCTGGTGCTGCATAATCTGCATGATGTGGTCGTGTTGGGGTTGCCATGGCTACAAGTCCATAATCCTGTTTTGGATTGGAAATCCATGTCTGTGTCCAGCTGGGGTTGTCAGGGGATACATGGTGATGTCCCATTTCTGAATATTTCATCATCCACCCCTTCTGAGGTTCCTGAGTTCTTGTCTGATTACCGGGATGTATTTGAAGAGCCCAAGTCCGATGCCCTACATCCGCATAGGGATTGTGATTGTGCTATCGATTTGATTCCTGGTAGTAAATTCCCAAAGGTCGACTGTTTAATTTATCTGTGCCTGAGCACGCCGCTATGCGGAGTTATGTGAAGGAGTCTTTGGAGAAGGGGCATATTCGCCCGTCATCGTCGCCATTGGGAGCAGGGTTCTTTTTTGTAGCCAAGAAGGATGGTTCACTAAGACCTTGTATAGATATCGCCTTCTCAATAACATCACGGTTAAATTTCAGTACCCCTTGCCATTGTTATCTGATTTATTTGCTCGGATTAAGGGGGCTAGTTGGTTTACCAAGATAGATCTCCGTGGTGCGTATAATCTTGTGCGTATTAAGCGAGGCGATGAATGGAAAACTGCATTTAATACGCCCGAGGGTCATTTTGAGTACCTAGTCATGCCATTCGGACTTGCCAATGCTCCATCAGTGTTTCAGTCCTTTATGCATGACATCTTCCGAGAGTACCTGGATAAATTCCTGATTGTATACTTGGATGATATTTTGGTCTTCTCGGATGATTGGGAGTCTCATGTGAAGCAGGTCAGAATGGTGTTCCAGGTCCTGCGTGCTAATTCTTTGTTTGTGAAGGGATCAAAGTGTCTCTTCGGTGTCCAGAAGGTCTCATTTTTGGGGTTCATTTTTTCCCCTTCTACTATCGAGATGGACCCTGTTAAAGTCCAGGCCATCCATGATTGGACTCAGCCGACATCTCTGAAGAGTCTGCAAAAGTTCCTGGGCTTTGCTAATTTTTATCGTCGCTTCATCTGCAACTTTTCTAGTATTGCTAAACCATTGACCGATTTGACCAAGAAGGGTGCTGATGTGGTCAATTGGCCTTCTGCTGCCGTGGAAGCTTTTCAAGAGTTGAAGCGTCGTTTTTCTTCTGCCCCTGTGTTGTGTCAGCCAGATGTCTCGCTTCTGTTCCAGGTCGAGGTTGATGCTTCTGAAATTGGAGCGGGGGCTGTTTTGTCGCAGAGAAGTTCTGATTGCTCGGTGATGAAACCATGCGCCTTCTTTTCCAGGAAGTTTTCGCCTGCTGAGCGAAATTATGATGTTGGCAATCGAGAGTTGCTGGCCATGAAGTGGGCATTCGAGGAGTGGCGTCATTGGCTTGAAGGAGCTAAGCATCGCGTGGTGGTCTTGACTGATCACAAGAATCTGACTTATCTCGAGTCTGCCAAACGATTGAATCCTAGACAGGCTCGTTGGTCGTTGTTTTTCTCTCGTTTTAACTTTGTGGTTTCATACCTTCCGGGCTCTAAAAATGTGAAGGCGGATGCCCTGTCTAGGAGTTTTGTGCCCGACTCTCCGGGTTTATCTGAGCCGGAGGGTGTTCTCAAAGAGGGAGTAATTGTGTCTGCCATCTCCCCTGATTTGCGGCAGGTGCTGCAGAAATTTCAGGCTAATAAACCTGATCGTTGCCCAGTGGAGAAACTGTTTGTCCCTGATAGGTGGACGAATAAAGTTATCTCTGAGGTTCATTGTTCGGTGTTGGCTGGTCATCCTGGAATCTTTGGTACCAGAGAGTTAGTGGCTAGATCCTTTTGTGGCCATCGCTGTCGCGGGATGTGCGTTCTTTTGTGCAGTCCTGTGGGACTTGTGCTCGGGCTAAGCCCTGCTGTTCTCGTGCCAGTGGGTTGCTTTTGCCCTTGCCGGTCCCGAAGAGCCCTTGGACACATATCTTGATGGATTTTATTTCTGATCTTCCCGTCTCTCAAAAAATGTCAGTCATTTGGGTTGTATGTGATCGCTTCTCTAAGATGGTCCATTTGGTACCCTTGCCTAAGTTGCCTTCCTCCTCTGATTTGGTCCCATTGTTCTTCCAGCATGTGGTTCGTTTGCATGGCATTCCAGAGAATATCGTTTCTGACAGAGGTTCCCAGTTTGTTTCGAGGTTTTGGAGAGCCTTTTGTGCTAGGATGGGCATTGACTTGTCTTTTTCCTCGGCTTTCCATCCTCAGACTAATGGCCAGACCGAACGAACCAATCAGACCTTGGAGACATATCTGAGATGGTTTGTTTCTGCTGATCAGGATGACTGGGTGTCTTTTTTGCCTTTGGCTGAGTTCGCCCTTAATAATCGGGCCAGTTCGGCTACCTTGGTTTCGCCGTTCTTCTGCAACTCTGGGTTCCATCCTCGGTTCTCGTCTGGGCAGGTTGAGTCTTCGGACTGTCCTGGTGTGGATACTGTGGTGGACAGGTTGCAGCAGATTTGGACTCATGTAGTGGACAATTTGACCTTGTCCCAGGAGAGGGCTCAACGTTTCGCTAATCGCAGACGCTGTGTGGGTCCCCGACTTCGTGATGGGGATTTGCTTTGGTTGTCATCTCGTCATATTCCTATGAAGGTTTCCTCTCCTAAATTTAAGCCTCGTTTCATTGGTCCGTATAGGATTTCTGAGGTTCTTAATCCTGTGTCTTTTCGTTTGACCCTTCCTGAATCTTTTTCCATCCATAACGTGTTCCATAGGTCATTGTTGCGGAGATACGTGGCACCTATGGTTCCATCGGTTGATCCTCCTGCCCCGGTTTTGGTGGAGGGGGAGTTGGAGTATATTGTGGAGAAGATTTTGGATTCTCGGGTTTCAAGGCGGAAACTCCAGTATCTGGTTAAGTGGAAGGGTTATGCTCAGGAAGATGATAATTCCTGGGTCTTTTCCTCTGATGTCCATGCTCCCGATCTGGTTCGTGCCTTTCATATGGCTCATCCTGGTCGTCCTGGGAGCTCTGGTGAGGGTTCGGTGACCCCTCCTCAAGGGGGGGGGTACTGTTGTGAATTCTGTGGCAGAGCTTCCTCCTGTGGCCACAAGTGGTATTTCGGCTGGTTCTCTCTGTGAGCTTCCGTTGGTGGAAGGTAGTGGTACTGCGGCTTCTGAGACTCCTTCCTCAGGTGATGTGGTGATGTCGTTAGACGTTTCCTATTTAGCTCCACCTGGTGCTTTGATCCTGGCCTCTTGTCAATGTTCTAGTGTGGGTGTAGCTTCCTCCTGGATCGTTCCTGTGGCCTGCTGCTCTGCATAAGCTAAGTTGTGCTGTGTTATTTTTTTGGTTTGCTGTTTTTTCTGTCCAGCGTGCTCTTTTGTTTTTGTTGCTTGCTGGAAGCTCTGAGACGCAGAGGGTGTACCTCCGTGCCGTTAGTTCGGTACGGAGGGTCTTTTTGCCCCCTCTGCGTGGTTGTTAGTAGGGTTTTGTGTTGACCGCAAAGTTACCTTTTCTATCTTCGGTCTATTCAGAAAGTCGGGCCTCACTTTGCTAAATCTGTTTCATCTCTACGTTTGTTATTTCATCTCACTCACAGTCATTATATGTGGGGGCTGCCTTTTCCTGTGGGGAATTTCTTTGAGGCAAGTTAGGCTTGTTTTCCTCTTAGACCTAGCTAGTTTCTCAGGCTGTGCCGAGTTGCATAGGTAGCGTTAGGCGCAATCCACGGCCGCCTTTAGTTGTGGTACGATAGTATAGGGATTGCGGTCAGCAGAGTTCCCACGTCTCAGAGCTCGTCCTATGTTTTTGGTTATTGTCAGGTCACTATTTGTGCTCTGAACTTCAACATCCATTGTGGTTCTGAATTACCATTTCATGACACTAACCCTAACCTTAACCCTAGGGATCCTAACCCTAACACAAACCCTAACCCTAAAACACAAACCCTAACACAAACCCTAACACAAACCCTAACACAAACCCTAACACAAACCCTAACCCTAGCCTTAACCCTAACCCTAGGGATCCTAACCCTAACCCTAGGGATCCTAACCCTAACCCTCAGGGTTAGGGTTAGGATCCCTTAGGGTTAGGGTTACGGTTAGAGTTAGGGTTTGTGTTAGGGTTAGGATCCCTAGGGTTAGAGTCTGTTTTAGGGTTTGTGTTAGGGTTAGGGTTAGGATCCCTAGGGTTAGGGTTAGGGTTTGTGTTAGGGTTAGGGTTAGAGTTTGTGTTAGGGTTAGGATCCCTAGGGTTAGGGATAGGGTTTGTGTTAGGGTTAGGGTTAGAGTTTGTGTTAGGGTTAGGATCCCTAGGGTTAGGGTTTGTGTTAGGGTTAAGGTTAGAGTTTGTGTTAGGGTTAGGGTTAGGATCTCTAGGGTTAGGGTTTGTGTTAGGGTTAGGGTTAGAGTTTGTGTTAGGGTTAGGATCTCTAGGGTTAGGGTTTGTGTTAGGGTTAGGATCCCTAGGGTTCGGGTTAGGGTTTGTGTTAGGTTTAGGATCCCTAGGGTTAGGGTTAGGGTTTGTGTTAGGGTTAGGGTTAGAGTTTGTGTTAGTGTTAGGATCCCTAGGGTTAGGGTTAGGGTTTGTGTTAGGGTTAGAGTTTGTGTTAGGGTTAGGATCCCTAGGGTTAAGGTTTGTTTTAGTGTTAGGGTTAGAGTTTGTGTTAGGGTTAGGATCTCTAGGGTTAGGGTTTGTGTTACGGTTAGGATCCCTAGGGTTAGGGTTAGAGTTTGGGTTAGGGTTAGGGTTTGTGTTAGGGTTAGAGTTTGTGTTAGGGTTAGTGTTAGGATCCCTAGGGTTAGGGTTTGTGTTAGGGTTAGGATCTCTAGGGTTAGGGTTTGTGTTAGGGTTAGGATCCCTAGGGTTAGGGTTTGTGTTAGGGTTAGGGTTAGGATCCCTAGGGTTAGGGTTTGTGTTAGGGTTAGAGTTTGTGCTAGGGTTAGGGTTAGGATCCCTAGGGTTAGGGTTTGTGTTAGGGTTAGGATCTCTAGGGTTTGTGTTAGGGTTAGGATCGTTAGGGTTAGGATCCCTTAGGGTTAGGGTTACGGTTAGAGTTAGTGTTTGTGTTAGGGTTAGGATCCCTAGGGTTAGAGTCTGTGTTTTAGGGTTAGGGTTAGAGTTTGTGTTAGGGTTAGGGTTTGTGTTAGGGTTAGGGTTAGGATCCCTAGGGTTAGGGTTTGTGTTAGGGTTGGAGTTTGTGTTAGGGTTAGAGTTAGGATCCCTAGGGTTAGGGTTTGTGTTGGGGTTAGGGTTAGAGTTTGTGTTAGGGTTAGGGTTAGGATCTCTAGGGTTAGGGTTTGTGTTAGGGTTAGGGTTATGGTTAGAGTTTGTGTTAGGGTTAGGATCTCTAGGGTTAGGGTTTGTGTTAGGGTTAGGAACCCTAGGGTTCGGGTTAGGGTTTGTGTTAGGTTTAGGATCCCTAGGGTTAGGGTTAGAGTTTGGGTTAGGGTTTGTGTTAGGGTTAGAGTTTGTGTTAGGGTTAGTGTTAGGATCCCTAGGGTTAGGGTTTGGGTTAGGGTTAGGATCCCTAGGGTTAGGGTTTGTGTTAGGGTTAGGGTTAGGATCCCTAGGGTTAGGGTTTGTGTTAGGGTTATGGTTAGAGTTTGTGTTAGGGTTAGGATCCCTAGGGTTAGGGTTTGTGTTAGGGTTAGAGTTAGGATCTCTAGGGTTAGGGTTTGTGTTAGGGTTAGAATCCCTAGGGTTAGGGTTTGTGTTAGGGTTAGGGTTAGAGTTTGTGTTAGGGTTAGGGTTAGGATCCCTAGGGTTAGGGTTTGTGTTAGAGTTAGGGTTAGGATCTCTAGGGTTTGTATTAGGGTTAGGGTTAGGATCCCTAGGGTTAGGGTTTGTGTTAGAGTTAGGGTTAGGATCTCTAGATTGTGTTAGGGTTAGGATCCCTAGGGTTAGGGTTTGTGTTAGAGTTAGGGTTAGGATCTCTAGGGTTTGTGTTAGGGTTATGATCCCTAGGGTTAGGGTTTGTGTTAGGGTTAGGGTTAGAGTTTGTGTTAGGGTTAGGATCCCTAGGGTTAGGGTTAGGATCCCTAGGGTTAGAGTTTGTGTTAGGGTTAGGGTTAGGATCCCTAGGGTTAGGGTTTGTGTTAGAGTTAGGGTTAGGATCTCTAGGGTTTGTGTTAGGGTTAGGATCCCTAGGGTTAGGGTTTGTGTTAGGGTTAGGGTTAGAGTTTGTGTTAGGGTTAGGATCCCTAGGGTTAGGGTTTGGATCCCTAGGGTTAGGGTTTGTGTTATGGTTAGGGTTAGAGTTTGGGTTAGGGTTAGGATCCCTAGGGTTAGGGTTTGTGTTAGGGTTAGGATCCCTAGGGTTAGGGTTTGTGTTAGGGTTAGAATCCCTAGGGTTAGGGTTTGTGTTAGGGTTAGGGTTAGAGTTTGTGTTAGGGTTAGGATCCCTAGGGTTAGGGTTTGTGTTAGAGTTAGGGTTAGGATCTCTAGGGTTTGTGTTAGGGTTAGGGTTAGGATCCCTAGGGTTAGGGTTTGTGTTAGAGTTAGGGTTAGGATCTCTAGGGTTTGTGTTAGGGTTAGGATCCCTAGGGTTAGGGTTTGTGTTAGGGTTAGGGTTAGAGTTTGTGTTAGGGTTAGGATCCCTAGGGTTAGGGTTTGGATCCCTAGGGTTAGGGTTTGTGTTATGGTTAGGGTTAGAGTTTGGGTTAGGGTTAGGATCCCTAGGGTTAGGGTTTGTGTTAGGGTTAGGGTTAGGATCCCTAGGGTTAGGGTTTGTGTTAGGGTTAGGGTAAGGATCCCTATTGTTAGGGTTTGTGTTAGGGTTAGGATCCCTAGGATTAGAGTTTGGGTTAGGGTTAGGATCCCTAGGGTTACTAGGGATCCTAACCCTAAGTATTTATGTTTATGGTGGCTTTTCTAGTTGATTTTGATGATTGGCAGCTGTCACACACTTCTCATCATGCGTTTCAAAAACGCAAACGCAGGAAAAGACGCGTTTAAACGTGTTTTTGCACCAAATGCGTTTGCGTTTAAAATGCTGCGTTTTGAAACGCAAGTGTGAAACCAGCCTCAGGGCAGCGCCTGAATCCACAAATGCCATAACAGAATAGGATGACAAAGAGCAAATCAGAGTAACGGACAAAAGAAATTTAGACTGTACCGTACCAATGGTGACAGACCTAGCGAACCGCTTAGTGCGCTTAGGACAATCGGAGATAGCATGAGTTGAATCACCACAGTAAAAACACAGCCCATTCCGACGTCTGTGTTCTTGCCGTTCATCTCTGGTCAAAGTCCTATCACATTGCATAGGCTCAGGCCTATGCTCAGAGAATACCGCCAAATGGTGCACAGCTTTGCGCTCACGCAAGCGCCGATCGATCTGAATGGCCAAGGACATAGACTCATTCAGACCAGCAGGCATGGGAAATCCCACCATGACATCCTTAAGGGCTTCAGAAAGACCCTTTCTAAAAATTACCGCCAGGGCACACTCATTCCACTGAGTAAGCACAGACAACTTTCTAAACTTCTGACAATATACCTCCGCTTCATCCTGACCCTGACACAAAGCTAGCAAGATTTTCTCTGCCTGATCCACTGAATTTGGTTCATCATAAAGCAATCCAAGCGCCAGAAAAATCGCATCTACATCACGCAATGCAGGATCTCCTGGTGCAAGGGAAAATGCCCAGTCTTGAGGGTCGTCACGTAACAAAGAAATAATGATTTTTACTTGTTGAACGGGGTCACCAGAAAAGCGGGGTTTCAAAGCAAGAAACGGTTTACAATTATTCTTGAAATTCAGGAACTTAGATCTATCCCCAGAAAACAAATCAGTAATTGGAATCCTAGGCTCTGACATCGGATTCTGAACCACAACATCTTGAATGTTTTGTACCCTTGCAGTGAGATGATCCACACAAGAGGACAGACCTTGAATGTCCATATCTACACCTGTGTCCTGAACCACCCAGAGGTTAAGGGGAAAAGAAAGACAAAACACACTGCAGAGAAAAAAAAAATGGTCTCAGAACTTCTCTTATCCCTCTATTGAGATGCATCAACACTTTGGGCCATAAGTACTGTTATGGACCTGGTGGTTAGGAGCACCCGGAACGACCTGATGGTTAAACTAACACAGGACAAGCTCTGGGAAGTGGGAGCTCTGCTGACCGCAATCCCTAATCCTATCACACACACTAAAAATAGCCGTGGAGCTACCTAACTCTGCCTAGACGCCTCTTCACAGCCTAAGAGCTAACTAGCCCTAAAGATAGAAAATAAAGCCTACCTTGCCTCAGAGAAATTCCCCAAAGGAAAAGGCAGCCCCCCACATATATTGACTGTGAGTAAAGATGAAAGTCACAAACACAGAAATGAAATAGGTTTCAGCAAAGGGAGGCCAGACTTACTAAACAGACAGAGGATAGGAAAGGTAACTTTGCGGTCAGCACAAAAAACTACAAAAGACCACGCAGAGTGTGCAAAAAGACCTCCGCACCGACTCACGGTGCGGAGGTGCCACTCTGCATCCCAGAGCTTCCAGCTAGCAAGGCAAAATCATGATAGCAAGCTGGACAAGAAAACAATAAGCAAATAATTAACTAGCAGGGACTTAGCTTCTGCTGGAGTAGACAGGTCACCAGAAAGATCCAGGAGCGAACTGAACCAGTACAAGAACATTGACAGCTGGCATGGAGTAACGATATGAGTGGAGTTAAATAGAGCAGCCAGCCAAAGAATAACCTAAGTCACCTGTGGAAGGAACCTCAGAAGCAGCAGCTCCACTCACAGCCACCAGAGGGAGTCCATGGACAGAACTCGCCGAAGTACCATTCATGACCACAGGAGGGAGTTCGATAACAGAATTCACAACAAGTGTAGTGATCCTGCTCCTGGGCTGGCTGTAGTGATCTCGCTCCTGGGCCGCTGTAGTGATCCTGGGCCCGCTGTAGTGATCTCGCTTCTGGGCCGGCTGTAGTGATCTTGCTCCTGGGCCGGCTGTAGTGATCTCACTCCTGGGCCGCTGTAGTGATCCTACTCCTGGGCCCGCTGTAGTGATCCCGCTCCTGGGCCGCTGTAGTGATCCTGCTCCTGGGCCGGCTGTAGTGATCTCGCTCGTGGGCCGGCTGTAGTGATCCCGCTCCTGGGTCGGCTGTAGTGATCTCACTCCTGGGCCGCTGTAGTGATCCCGCTCCTGGGCTGGCTGTAGTGATCTCACTCCTGGGCCGGCTGTAGTGATCCCGCTCCTGGGCCGGCTGTAGTGATCTCACTCCTGGGCCGGCTGTAGTGATCCTGCTCCTGGGCCGGCTGTAGTGATCCTGGGCCGCTGTAGTGATCCTCCTCCTGGGCCGGCTGTAGTGATCTCGCTCCTGGGCCGCTGTAGTGATCCTGGGCCCGCTGTAGTGATCTCGCTCCTGGGCCGGCTGTAGTGATCTCGCTCCTGGGCCGGCTGTAGTGATCCCACTCCTGGGCCGGCTGTAGTGATCCCGCTCCTGGGCCGGCTGTAGTGATCCCGCTCCTGGGTCGGCTGTAGTGATCCCGCTCCTAGGCCGGCTGTAGTGATCTCTGTTGTGAATTCTGTTGTCGGGCTCCCTCCTGTGGTCATGAATGGTACTTCGGCTGGTTCTGTCCATGGACTTCCTCTGGTGGGTATTTCTGAGTTTCACAGGTGACGAGGTTAATTCGTTAGCTGGCTGCTCTATTTAACTCCACTTAGATCTCTGCTCCAGGCCACCTGTCAATGTTCCAGTATTGGTCTAGTTCACTCCTGGATCGTTCTTGTGACCTGTCTTCCCATCAGAAGCTAAGTTCCAGCTTGTATTTCTTTGGTTTGCTATTTTTCTGTCCAGCTTGCTATTTAATTTGTTGTCTTGCTTGCTGGAAGCTCTGGGACGCAGAGGGAGCGCCTCCGCACCATGAGCCGGTGCAGAGGGTCTTTTTGCGCCCTCTGCGTGGTCTTTTTGTAGGTTTTTGTGCTGACCGCAAAGTAACCTTTCCTATCCTCGGTCTATTCAGTAAGTCGGGCCTCACTTTGCTAAATCTATTTCATCTCTGTGTTTGTATTTTCATCTTTACTCACAGTCATTATATGTGGGGGGCTGCCTTTTCCTTTGGGGAATTTCTCTGAGGCAAGGTAGGCTTTATTTTTCTATCTTCAGGGCTAGCTAGTTTCTTAGGCTGTGCCGAGTTGCATAGGGAGCGTTAGGCGCAATCCACGGCTATTTCTAGTGTGTTTGATAGGTTTAGGGATTGCGGTCAGCAGAGTTCCCACGTCCCAGAGCTTGTCCTTATTATCAGTAACTATCAGGTCATTCCATGTGCTCTTAACAACCAGGTCCATTATAGTCCTGACCACCAGGTCATAACAGTACAGGTGGCCCAAAGTACTAATGCATCTCAATAGAGGGAAAAGAGAAGTTCTGAGACCATTTTTTTTTCTTTGCAATGTGTTTTGTCTCTATTTTCCCCTTTACCTCTGGGTGGTTCAGGACACTGGTGTAAACATGGACATTCAAGGTCTGTCCTCTTGGATTGATAATCTCACTACAAGGATACAAACCATTCAAGATTTTGTGGTTCAGAATCCGATGTCAGAGCCTAGGATTCCAATTCCTGATTTTTTTTTTTGGTGATAGATCTAAGTTCTTGAATTTCAAAAATAATTGTAAATTGTTTCTTGCCTTGAAACCTCGCTCCTCAGGTGACCCTGTTCAACAAGTAAAGATCATTATTTCTTTGTTACGTGGTGACCCTCAAGACTGGGCATTTTCCCTTGCGCCAGGAGATCCGGCATTGCGTGATGTTGATGCGTTTTTCCTGGCGCTTGGATTGCTTTATGACAAACCTAATTCAGTGGATCAGGCAGAGAAAATCTTGCTGGCTCTGTGTCAGGGTCTCTCTGAAGCCCTTAAGGATGTCATGGTGGGGTTTCCCATGCCTGCTGGTCTGAATGAGTCTATGTCCTTGGCCATTCAGATCGATCGACGCTTGCGTGAGCGTAAAGCTGTGCACCATTTGGCGGTACTATCTGAGCATGGGCCTGAGCCTATGCAATGTGATAGGACTTTGACCAGAGCTGAACGGCAAGAACACAGACGTCGGAATGGGCTATGTTTTTACTGTGGTGATTCCACTCATGCTATCTCCGATTGTCCTAAGCGCACTAAGCGGTTCGCTAGGTCTGCCACCATTGGTACGGTACAGTCTAAATTTCTATTCTCTGTTACTCTGATTTGCTCTTTGTCATCCTATTCTGTTATGGCATTTGTGGATTCAGGCGCTGCCCTGAATTTGATGGACTTGGAGTATGCTAGGCGCTGTGGTTTTTTCTTGGAGCCCTTGCAGTATCCTATTCCATTGAGAGGAATTGATGCTATGCCTTTGGCCAAGAATAAGCCTCAGTATTGGACCCAATTGACCATGTGCATGGCTCCTGCACATCAGGAGGATATCCGCTTTCTGGTGTTGCATAATCTGCATGATGTGGTCGTTTTGGGGTTGCCATGGCTACAGGTTCATAATCCAGTATTGGACTGGAAATTTATGTCTGTGTCCAGCTGGGGTTGCCAGGGGGTACATAGTGATGTTCCATTTTTGTCTATTTCGTCTTCCACTCCTTCTGAAGTTCCAGAGTTTTTGTCGGATTATCGGGATGTATTTGATGAGCCCAAAGCCAGTGCCCTACCTCCTTATAGGGATTGCGATTGTGCAATTAATTTGATTCCTGGTAGTAAGTTTCCTAAGGGCCGATTGTTCAATTTATCTGTGCCAGAACACGCCGCTATGCGGAGTTATATAAAGGAATCCTTGAAGAAAGGCCATATTCGCCCGTCGTCATCACCGTTAGGACCAGGGTTCTTTTTTGTGGCCAAGAAGGATGGTTCTTTGAGACCTTGTATTGATTACCGCCTTCTTAATAAAATTACAGTCAAATTTCAGTATCCTTTGCCGTTGCTGTCTGATTTGTTTGCTCGTATTAAAGGGGCTAGTTGGTTCACCAAGATAGATCTTCGAGGGGCGTATAATCTTGTGCGTATTAAACAAGGCGATGAATGGAAAACGGCATTTAATATGCCCGAGGGCCATTTTGAGTACCTGGTTATGCCATTCGGGCTTTCCAATGCTCCATCAGTATTTCAGTCCTTTATGCATGACATCTTCCGAGAGTACCTGGATAAATTCCTGATTGTGTATTTGGATGATATTTTGGTCTTTTCGGATGATTGGGAGTCTCATGTGAAGCAGGTCAGAATGGTGTTCCAGGTCCTTCGTGCGAATTCCTTGTTTGTGAAGGGGTCAAAGTGTCTCTTTGGAGTTCAGAAGGTTTCATTTTTGGGGTTCATTTTTTCCCCTTCTACTATCGAGATGGACCCTGTTAAAGTCCAGGCCATTTACGATTGGACTCAGCCTACATCTGTGAAGAGCCTGCAAAAGTTCCTGGGCTTTGCTAATTTTTATCGGCGCTTCATCGCTAATTTTTCTACTGTTGCTAAACCGTTGACTGGTTTGACCAAGAAGGGTGCTGATGTGGTCAATTGGTCTTCTGCAGCTGTAGAGGCTTTCCAGGAGTTGAAGCGTCGTTTTTCTTCTGCCCCTGTGTTGTGCCAGCCAGATGTTTCGCTTCCGTTTCAGGTTGAGGTTGATGCTTCTGAGATTGGAGCAGGGGCTGTTTTGTCGCAAAGAAGTTCTGATGGCTCGGTTATGAAGCCATGTGCTTTCTTTTCTAGAAAGTTTTCACCTGCTGAGCGTAACTATGATGTTGGTAATCGTGAATTGTTGGCCATGAAGTGGGCATTCGAGGAGTGGCGTCATTGGCTGGAAGGAGCCAAGCATCACATGGTGGTCTTGACAGATCACAAGAATTTGACTTATCTTGAGTCTGCCAAACGGTTGAATCCGAGACAGGCTCGATGGTCGTTATTTTTCTCCCGTTTTGATTTTGTGGTTTCGTACCTTCCGGGCTCTAAGAATGTGAAGGCTGATGCCCTGTCAAGGAGTTTTGTGCCTGACTCTCCGGGTGTTCCTGAGCCGGCGGGTATTCTCAAAGAGGGGGTTATTTTGTCTGCCATCTCCCCTGATTTGCGGCGGGTGCTGCAAAAATTTCAGGCTGATAGACCTGACCGTTGCCCAGCGGAGAAACTGTTTGTCCCTGATAGATGGACTAGTAGAGTTATCTCTGAGATTCATTGTTCAGTGTTGGCTGGGCATCCTGGAATCTTTGGTACCAGAGATTTGGTGGCTAGATCCTTCTGGTGGCCGTCTTTGTCGCGGGATGTGCGTTCTTTTGTGCAGTCCTGTGGGACTTGTGCTCGGGCTAAGCCCTGCTGTTCTCGTGCCAGTGGGTTGCTTTTGCCCTTGCCGGTCCCGAAGAGGCCCTGGACGCATATTTCTATGGATTTTATTTCGGATCTCCCCGTCTCTCAAAAGATGTCGGTCATTTGGGTGGTTTGTGATCGCTTTTCTAAGATGGTCCATTTGGTACCTTTGTCTAAATTGCCTTCCTCCTCTGATTTGGTGCCATTATTTTTCCAGCATGTGGTTCGTTTACATGGTATCCCGGAGAACATCGTTTCTGACAGAGGTTCTCAGTTTGTTTCAAGGTTTTGGCGATCCTTTTGTGCTAGGATGGGCATTGATTTGTCTTTTTCTTCGGCTTTCCATCCTCAGACAAATGGCCAAACCGAACAAACTAATCAAACTTTGGAAACATGTCTGAGATGCTTTGTTTCTGCTGATCAGGATGATTGGGTGTCCTTTTTGCCGTTGGCTGAGTTCGCCCTTAATAATCGGGCCAGCTCGGCTACTTTGGTTTCGCCGTTTTTCTGCAATTCTGGTTTCCATCCTCGTTTCTCTTCAGGGCAGGTTGAGTCTTCAGACTGTCCTGGTGTAGATACTGTGGTGGATAGGTTGCAGCAGATTTGGACTCATGTTTTGGACAATTTGACATTGTCCCAGGAGAAGGCTCAACGTTTCGCTAACCGCCGGCGCTGTGTGGGTCCCCGACTTCGTGTTGGGGATTTGGTTTGGTTGTCGTCTCGTTATGTTCCTTTGAAGGTTTCCTCTCCTAAGTTTAAGCCTCGTTTCATTGGTCCGTATAAGATTTCTGAGGTTATCAATCCTGTGCCATTTCGTTTGGCCCTTCCTGCTTCTTTTGCCATCCATAATGTGTTCCATAGGTCGTTATTGCGGAGATACGTGGCGCCTGTGGTTCCATCCGTTGATCCTCCTGCCCCAGTGTTGGTTGAGGGGGACTTGGAGTATGTGGTGGAGAAGATTTTGGATTCTCGTGTTTCGAGACGGAAACTCCAGTACCTGGTCAAGTGGAAGGGTTATGGTCAGGAAGATAATTCCTGGGTTTTTGCCTCTGATGTTCATGCTGCCGATCTGGTTTGTGCCTTTCATTTGGCTCGTCCTGGTCGGCCTGGGGGCTCTGGTGAGGGTTCGGTGACCCCTCCTCAAGGGGGGGGGGTACTGTTGTGAATTCTGTTGTCGGGCTCCCTCCTGTGGTCATGAATGGTACTTCGGCTGGTTCTGTCCATGGACTTCCTCTGGTGTGTGTTTCTGAGTTTCACAGGTGACGAGGTTAATTCGTTAGCTGGCTGCTCTGTTATGATAGGCAATTCAGTAACACAATGTACATAGCGATCAGAGCACATACAGTGATCTGACAATAACCCAAAATAATAGAACGAGCTCTGAGACGTGGGAACTCTGTAGACCGCAATTCCTGATCCTCTCCAAACACAACTAGAGGCAGCTGTGGATTGCGCCTAACGCTCCCTATGCAACTTCGCACAGCCTGAGAAACTAACTAGCCTGAAGATAGAAAAATCAGCCTACCTTGCCTCAGAGAAACACCCCAAAGGAAAAGGCAGCCCCCCACATATAATGACTGTGAGTAAGATGAAAAGACAAACGTAGGGATGAAATAGATTCAGCAAAGTGAGGCCCGATATTCTAGACAGAACGAGGATAGTAAAGATAACTTTGCGGTCTACATAAAACCCTAAAGAAAACCACGCAAAGGGGGCAAAAAGACCCTCCGTACCGAACTAACGGCACGGAGGTACACCCCTTGCGTCCCAGAGCTTCCAGCAAAACAAATAGACAAGCTGGACAGAAAAAATAGCAACAAATAGCAAAGAAGCACTTAGCTATGCAGAGCAGCAGGCCACAGGAATGATCCAGAGAAACACAAGTCCAACACTGGAACATAAACAGGAAGCATGGATCAAAGCATCAGGTGGAGTTAAGTAGAGAAGCAGCTAACGACCTCACCAGATCACCTCAGGGAGGAAACTCAGAAGCTGCAGTACCACTTTCCTCCACAAACGGAAGCTCCCAGAGAGAATCAGCCGAAGTACCACTTGTGACCACAGGAGTGAACTCTGCCACAGAATTCACAACACTGCTCTATTTAACTCCACTTAGATCTCTGCTCCAGGCCACCTGTCAATGTTCCAGTATTGGTCTAGTTCACTCCTGGATCGTTCTTGTGACCTGTCTTCCCATCAGAAGCTAAGTTCCAGCTTGTATTTCTTTGGTTTGCTATTTTTCTGTCCAGCTTGCTATTTAATTTGTTGTCTTGCTTGCTGGAAGCTCTGGGACGCAGAGGGAGCGCCTCCGCACCGTGAGTCGGTGCGGAGGGTCTTTTTGCGCCATCTGCGTGGTCTTTTTGTAGGTTTTTGTGCTGACCGCAAAGTAACCTTTCCTATCCTCGCTCTGTTCAGTAAGTCAGGCCTCACTTTGCTACATCTATTTCATCTCTGTGTTTGTATTTTCATCTTTACTCACAGTCATTATATGTGGGGGGCTGCCTTTTCCTTTGGGGAATTTCTCTGAGGCAAGGTAGGCTTTATTTTTCTATCTTCAGGGCTAGCTAGTTTCTTAGGCTGTGCCGAGTTGCATAGGGAGCGTTAGGCGCAATCCACGGCTATTTCTAGTGTGTTTGATAGGTTTAGGGATTGCGGACAGCAGAGTTCCCACGTCCCAGAGCTTGTCCTTATTATCAGTAACTATCAGGTCATTCCGTGTGCTCTTAACCACCAGGTCCATTATAGTCCTGACCACCAGGTCATAACAGATCTCGCTCCTGGGCCGGCTGTAGTGATCCCGCTCCTGGGCCCGCTGTAGTGATCTCGCTCCTGGGCCGGCTGTAGTGATCCCGCTCCTGGGCCGCTGTAGTGATCTCGCTCCTGGGCCGGCTGTAGTGATCTCGCTCCTGGGCCGGCTGTAGTGATCTCGCTCCTGGGCCGGCTGTAGTGATCCCGCTCCTGGGCCGGCTGTAGTGATCCCACTCCTGGGCCGCTGTAGTGATCCTGGGCCTGCATTCCTGATATCAGTAACCGTCACCCGGCTATGTACTTCTGGGTGTTGATCTTCCCCACCTCCTCCATATCACTGGCCTCAGCCAGCGCCGCTCAGTGAGCTCTAAACTCTCCAGATCTTCAATGCTCCTCAGTGTTTCCAGCTGCAGATTTAGATCCACTATCTCAGCTTCCGAACATGTAACTCGCTGACATCGGGCGCAGATATATTCACCTTGAAACGGCTGTTCAAGGCCTGGAGACATCTCACAAGACGCGGGAGCATCGACCATGGAGCACAAACTAATGGGGACAAACCGTGCAGATAAAGGCAGGAAAACGCCAAACTAAGCTCTTAATCATCTTTATTTTTATATAGCGCCAACATATTCCGCAGCGCTTTACAGTGTGCACACATTATCATCGCTGTCACCATTGGGGCTCACAATCTAATGTTATAGTATGATATTGTGTTTAACTATGCGCTTATCTGCAGCCCCCAGCAGTTAAAATGCAGAAATTCAGCCCCCGCTTCGCTCCACTACCTCGCTTGGAATCACTGCAACTTGTAGTTCTCCAATCAGCCAAGAGATTGGACATGCGCCCAGAAGCATCATGTGTTCCCACCGACTCTGCAGTAAGACACAGAATCCCTGCTGGGTGGCACCACAAATCCCAGCCACACTAATGATACAGTACGGTGCCTGCATCCCCAAGTGCTGTCCGCAGGGCAAGTGTGGCGCCACCGTGTGGTAAAAATCATGGTAGAGTTAAAATGAAGGTTAAACGTTTATCCATATTGTTTACTATGAAGTTTATGTTGTTTTTATCATTTCATCTTTTCTCCATTCAGGTTCCTACAATAAAGGATCCTCTGCTGATAACGTCTCTGCGGGAATCTTCCTGATCAATGTGTCAGGGATGAATAAGGACAGAGGCAAAATGGCGGAGAGGATAATAAACCTCACCCTGGAGATAATCTTCCATCTTACCGGAGAGGTGAGAGGCTCTGATGTCATCACATGACCTCATTATCTATGGGAATAACAGGTGATATGACCGGAGAGGTGAGAGTCTCTGGTGTCATCACATGACCTCATTATTTATGGGAATAACAGGGATATGAATGGAGAGGTGAGAGGCTCTGATGTCATCACATGACCTCATCATCTATGCGAATAACAGGGGATATGACCGGAGAGGTGAGAGTCTCTGGTGTCATCACATGACCTCATTATTTATGGGAATAACGGGATATGAATGGAGAGGTGAGAGGCTCTGATGTCATCACATGACCTCATCATCTATGCGAATAACAGGGGATATGACCGGAGAGGTGAGAGGTTCTGATGTCATCACATGACCTCATTATCTATGGGAATAACGGGATATGACCGGAGAGGTGAGAGGCTCTGATGTCATCACTTGACCTCATTATCTATGGGAATAACAGGGGATATGACCGGAGAGGTGAGAGGTTCTGGTGTCATCACATGACATCATTATCTATTGGAATAACAGGATATGATCGGAGAGGTGAGAGGCTCTGATGTCATCACATGAGCTCATTATCTATTGGAATAACAGGATATGACCGGAGAGGTGAGAGGCTCCGATGACATCACATGACCTCATTATCTATGGGAATAACGGGATATGATCGGAGAGGTGAGAGGCTCTGATGTCATCACATGACCTCATTATCTATGGGAATAACAGGTGATATGACCGGAGAGGTGAGAGGTTCTGGTGTCATCACATGACCTCATTATCTATGGGAATAACAGGTGATATGACCGGAGAGGTGAGAGGTTCTGGTGTCATCACATGACCTTATTTTCTATGGGAATAACAGGTGATATGACCGGAGAGGAGAGAGGTTCTGGTGTCATCACATGACTTCATTATCTATGGGAATAACGGGATATGACCGGAGAGGTGAGAGGTTCTGGTGTCATCACATTACCTCTTTATCTATGGGAATAACGGGATATGAACGGAGAAGTGAGAGGCTCTGATGTCATCACATGACCTCATTATCTATGGGAATAACAGGGGATATGACCGGAGAAGTGAGAGGCTCTGATGTCATCACATGACCTCATTATCTATGGGAATAACGGGATATGACCGGAGAGGTGAGAGGCTCCGATGACATCACATGACCTCATTATCTATGGGAATAACGGGATATGACCTGGAGAGGTGAGAGGCTCTGATGTCATCACATGACATCATTATCTATGGGAATAACGGGATATGGCCGGAGAGGTGAGAGGCTCTGATGTCATCACATGACCTCATTATCTATGGGAATAACAGGTGATATGGTCGGAGAGGTGAGAGGCTCTGATGTCATCACATGACCTCATTATCTATGGGAATAACAGGTGATATGACCGGAGAGGTGAGAGGCTCTGAAGTCATCACATGACATCATTATCTATGGGAATAACAGGAGATATGACCGGAGAGGTGAGAGGCTCTGATGTCATCACATGACCTCGTTATCTATGGGAATAACAGGGGATATGACCGGAGAGGTGAGAGGTTCTGGTGTCGTCACATGACCTCATTATCTATGGGAATAAAAGGTGATATGACCGGAGAGGTGAGAGTCTCTGGTGTCATCACATGACCTCTTTATTTATGGAAATAACAGGATATGTATGGAGAGGTGAGAGGCTCTGATGTCATCACTTGACCTCATTATCTATGGGAATAACAGGGGATATGACCGGAGAGGTGAGAGGTTCTGGTGTCATCACATGACCTCATTATCTATTGGAATAACAGGATATGACCGGAGAGGTGAAAGGCTCCGATGACATCACATGACCTCATTATCTATGGGAATAACAGGTGATATGACCGGTGAGGTGAGAGGCTCTGATGTCATTACATGACCTCATTATCTATGGGAATAACGGGATATGATCGGAGAGGTGAGAGGCTCTGATGTCATCAAATGAGCTCATTATCTATGGGAATAACAGGATATGATCGGAGAGGTGAGAGGCTCTGATGTCATCACATGACCTCATTATCTATGGGAATAACAGGGGATATGACCGGAGAGGTGAGAGGTTCTGGTGTCATCACATGACCTCATTTTCTATGGGAATAACAGGTGATATGACCGGAGAGGTGAGAGGTTCTGGTGTCATCACATGACTTCATTATCTATGGGAATAACGGGATATGACCGGAGAGGTGAGAGGTTCTGGTGTCATCACATTACCTCTTTATCTATGGGAATAACAGGGGATATGAACGGAGAAGTGAGAGGCTCTGATGTCATCACATGACCTCATTATCTATGCGAATAACAGGGGATATGACCGGAGAAGTGAGAGGCTCTGATGTCATCACATGACCTCATTATCTATGGGAATAACGGGATATGACCGGAGAGGTGAGAGGCTCCGATGACATCACATGACCTCATTATCTATGGGAATAACGGGGTATGACCGGAGAGGTGAGAGGCTCTGATGTCATCACATGACATCATTATCTATGGGAATAACGGGATATGGCCGGAGAGGTGAGAGGCTCTGATGTCATCACATGACCTCATTATCTATGGGAATAACGGGATATGACCGGAGAGGTGAGAGGCTCCGATGACATCACATGACCTCATTATCTATGGGAATAACGGGATATGACCGGAGAGGTGAGAGGCTCTGATGTCATCACATGACATCATTATCTATGGGAATAACGGGATATGGCCGGAGAGGTGAGAGGCTCTGATGTCATCACATGACATCATTATCTATGGGAATAACAGGAGATATGACCGGAGAGGTGAGAGGCTCTGATGTCATCACATGACCTCGTTATCTATGGGAATAACAGGGGATATGACCGGAGAGGTGAGAGGTTCTGGTGTCGTCACATGACCTCATTATCTATGGGAATAAAAGGTGATATGACCGGAGAGGTGAGAGTCTCTGGTGTCATCACATGACCTCTTTATTTATGGAAATAACAGGATATGAATGGAGAGGTGAGAGGCTCTGATGTCATCACCTGACCTCATTATCTATGGGAATAACAGGGGATATGACCGGAGAGGTGAGAGGTTCTGGTGTCATCACATGACCTCATTATCTATTGGAATAACAGGATATGACCGGAGAGGTGAAAGGCTCCGATGACATCACATGACCTCATTATCTATGGGAATAACAGGTGATATGACCGGTGAGGTGAGAGGCTCTGATGTCATTACATGACCTCATTATCTATGGGAATAACGGGATATGATCGGAGAGGTGAGAGGCTCTGATGTCATCAAATGAGCTCATTATCTATGGGAATAACAGGATATGATCGGAGAGGTGAGAGGCTCTGATGTCATCACATGACCTCATTATCTATGGGAATAACAGGGGATATGACCGGAGAGGTGAGAGGTTCTGGTGTCATCACATGACCTCATTTTCTATGGGAATAACAGGTGATATGACCGGAGAGGTGAGAGGTTCTGGTGTCATCACATGACTTCATTATCTATGGGAATAACGGGATATGACCGGAGAGGTGAGAGGTTCTGGTGTCATCACATTACCTCTTTATCTATGGGAATAACAGGGGATATGAACGGAGAAGTGAGAGGCTCTGATGTCATCACATGACCTCATTATCTATGCGAATAACAGGGGATATGACCGGAGAAGTGAGAGGCTCTGATGTCATCACATGACCTCATTATCTATGGGAATAACGGGATATGACCGGAGAGGTGAGAGGCTCCGATGACATCACATGACCTCATTATCTATGGGAATAACGGGATATGACCGGAGAGGTGAGAGGCTCTGATGTCATCACATGACATCATTATCTATGGGAATAACGGGATATGGCCGGAGAGGTGATAGGCTCTGATGTCATCAAATGACATCATTATCTATGGGAATAACAGGTGATATGACCGGAGACGTGAGAGGCTCTGATGTCATCAAATGACATCATTATCTATGGGAATAACAGGGGATATGACCGGAGAGGTGAGAGGTTCTGGTGTCATCACATGACCTCATTATCTATGGGAATTACAGGTGATATGACCGGAGAGGTGAGAGGCTCTGATGTCATCACATGACCTCATTATCTATGGGAATAACAGGGGATATGACCAGAGAGGTGAGAGGCTCTGATGTCATCACATGATCTCATTATCTACGGGAATTACAGGGGATATGACCGGAGAGGTGAGAGGCTCTGATGTCATCACATGATCTCATTATCTATCGGAATAACAGGGGATATGACCGGAGAGGTGAGAGGCTCTGATGTCATCACATGATATCATTATCTATGGGAATAACAGGATATGACCGGAGAGGTGAGAGGCTCTGATGTCATCACATGACCTCATTATCTATGGGAATAACAGGGGATATGACCGGAGAGGTGAGAGGCTCTGATGTCATCACATGACCTCATTATCTATGGGAATAACGGGGGATATGACCGGAGAGGTGAGAGGTTCTGATGTCATCACATGACCTCATTATCTATGGGAATAACAGGAGATATGACCGGAGAGGTGAGAGGTTCTCATGTCATCACATGACCTCATTATCTATATGAATAACAGGGGATGTGACCGGAGAGGTGAGAGGCTCTGATGTCATCACATGACATCATTATCTATGGGAATAACAGGTGATATGACCATAGAGGTGAGAGGCTCTGATGTCATCACATTACATCATTATCTATGGGAATAACAGGGGATATGACCGGAGAGGTGAGAGGCTCTGATGTCATCACATGACCTCATTATCTATATGAATAACAGGGGATGTGACCGGAGAGGTGAGAGGCTCTGATGTCATCACATGACATCATTATCTATGGGAATAACAGGTGATATGACCATAGAGGTGAGAGTTTCTAGTGTCATCACATGACCTCATTATCTATGGGAATAACAGGGGATATGACCGGAGAGGTGAGAGGCTCTGAAGTCATCACATGACCTCATTATCTATGGGAATAACGGGGGATATGACCGGAGAGGTGAGAGGTTCTGATGTCATCACATGACCTCATTATCTATATGAATAACAGGGGATGTGACCGCAGAGGTGAGAGGCTCTGATGTCATCACATGACATCATTATCTATGGGAATAACAGGTGATATGACCATAGAGGTGAGAGGCTCTGATGTCATCACATTACATCATTATCTATGGGAATAACAGGGGATATGACCGGAGAGGTGAGAGGTTCTGGTGTCATCACATGACCTCATTATCTATGGGAATCACAGGTGATATGACCGGAGAGGTGAGAGGTTCTGATGTCATCACATGACCTCATTATCTATGGGAATAACAGGGGATATGACCGGAGAGGTGAGAGGCTCTGATGTCATCACATGACCTAATTATCTATGGGAATAACAGGTGATATGACCGGAGAGGTGAGAGGCTCTGATGTCATCACATGACCTCATTATCTATGGGAATAACAGGGGATATGACCGGAGAGGTGAGAGGCTCTGATGTCATCACATGATCTCATTATCTACGGGAATAACAGAGGATATGACCGGAGAGGTGAGAGGTTCTGATGTCATCACATGACCTCATTATCTATGGGAATAACAGGTGATATGATCGGAGAGGTAAGTGGCTCTGATGTCATCACATGACATCATTATCTATGGGAATAACTGGAGATATGACCGGAGAGGTGAGAGGCTCTGATGTCATCACATGACCTCATTATCTATGGGAATAACAGGTGATATGACCGGAGAGGTGAGAGGTTCTGATGTCATCACATGACCTCATTATCTAAGGGAATAACAGGTGATATTACCGAAGAGGTGAGAGGTTCTCATGTCATCACATGACCTCATTATCTATGGGAATAACAGGGGATATGACCAGAGAGGTGAGAGGCTCTGATGTCATCACATGACCTCATTATCTACGGGAATAACAGGGGATATGACCGGGAGGTGAGAGGCTCTGATGTCATCACATGACCTCATTATCTATGGGAATAACAGTATATGACCAGAGAGGTAAGAGGTTCTGATGTCATCACATGACCTCATTATCTACGGGAATAACAGGTGATATGACCGGAGAGGTGAGAGGTTCTGATGTCATCACATGACCTCATTATCTACGGGAATAACAGGGGATATGACCGGAGAGGTGAGAGGTTCTGATGTCATCACATGACCTCATTATCTACGGGAGTAACAGGATATGACCGGAGAGGTGAGAGGTTCTGATGTCATCACATGACCTAATTATCTATGGGAATAACAGGGGATATGACCGGAGAGGTGAGAGGTTCCGATGTCATCACATGACCTCATTATCTACGGGAATAACAGGGGATATGACCGGAGAGGTGAGAGGTTCTGATGTCATCACATGACCTCATTATCTATGGGAATAACGGGATATGACCGGAGAGGTGAGAGGCTCTGATGTCATCACATGACGTCATTATCTATGGTAATAACGGGATATGACCGGAGAGGTGAGAGGCTCTGATGTCATTACATGACCTCATTATCTACGGGAATAACAGGGGATATGAACGGAAAGGTGAGAGGTTCTGATGTCATCACATGACCTCATTATCTACGGGAATAACAGGGGATATGACCGGAGAGGTGAGAGGCTCTGATGTCATCACATGACCTCATTATCTATGGGAATAACAGGTGATATGACCGGAGAGGTGAGAGGCTCGGATGTCATCACATGACCTCATTATCTGTGGGAATAACGGGATATGACCGAAAAGGTGAGAGGTTCTGGTGTCATCACATGACCTCATTATCTATGGTAATAACAGGGGATATGACCGGAGAGGTGAGAGGCTCTGGTGTCATCACATGACCTCATTATCTATAGGAATAACAGGGGATATGACCGGAGAGGTGAGAGGCTCTGATGTCATCACATGATCTCATTATCTATGGGAATAACAGGGGATATGACCGGAGAGGTGAGAGGCTCTGATGTCATCACATGATCTCATTATCTATGGGAATAGCAGGGGATATGACCGGAGAGGTGAGAGGCTCTGGTGTCATCACATGACCTCATTATCTACGGGAATAACGGGATATGACTGGAGAGGTGAGAGGCTCTGATGTCATCACATGACATCATTATCTATGGGAATAACAGGATGTGACCGGAGAGGTGAGAGGCTCGGATGTCATCACATGACCTCATTATCTATGGGAATAACAGGTGATATGACCGGAGAGGTGAGAGATTCTGATGTCATCACATGACCTCATTATCTATGGGAATAACGGGGGATATGACCGGAGAGGTGAGAGGCTCTGATGTCATCACATGATCTCATTATCTATGGGAATAACAGGGGATATGACCGGAGAGGTGAGAGGCTCTGATGTCATCACATGACATCATTATCTATGGGAATAACAGGATATGACCGGAGAGGTGAGAGGCTCTGATGTCATCACATGACATCATTATCTATGGGAATAACAGGATATGACCGGAGAGGTGAGAGGCTCTGATGTCATCACATGATCTCATTATCTATGGGAATAACAGGGGATATGACCGGAGAGGTGAGAGGCTCTGATGTCATCACATGACCTCATTATCTATGGGAATAACAGGATATGACCGGAGAGGTGAGAGGCTCTGATGTCATCACATGATCTCATTATCTATGGGAATAACAGGATATGACCGGAGAGGTGAGAGGCTCTTTTGTCATCACATGACCTCTTTATCTATGGGAATAACAGGGGATATGACCGGAGAGGTGATGGACTCTGGAGATGTCTGTAGTGATATTATTAATGTCTCCGCACTCAGGATTACACAGTAGTGAAGATCTCTAATGATCGCTGTCAGGCCCCTGTGTCTGAAGGACGGGGAGGAACCCTGAGCCCAATCCTGGAGCCTCCACCTCACCCCCGGATACATGAGGACATCAGTGACCAGAAGATCCTAGAACTCGCCAACAAGCGGTGTAAAGAGGAGACCCCTAATGTGAGGGGCGATCAGCGGTGTAAAGAGGAGACCCCCGCAGACCACCGCCCAGGTGAGGGTCTGTAGATGAATATTATTAGTTTCAGCACACTGTGAATTGATAATGATGTGCTCCTGTTATATGTGAGGTCACAGGTCGTCATTTATAATATGGAGGATAATCTCCAGCTGGAGATGAATTTTACTTATGTGAGCGGCCGATTTCCTCATCATCTGATGTCGGTTCTGATGAAGGGAAAGTTTTTGTCTAATTTTGGCCTCAGAAACCATCAGCTCCTAATAATCTGATGTCAGTGTGTGGTGACCGAATACAGAACATGGAGGTGTCCCCCCAAATACCCATAACTGACTCCCATAATGATGGGAGTGGAGATGGCTCTGATCTTAGTCTTTACCCCTATGATGCTGCTGTTAATACCAACCACGGACTCTGAATGTGAACAGGGAGAAAAAATGAAAACTTTAATTTTACAAAACTTGGATTTGTTTTATGAAAGTATACAAAAGACCGCTGTGTAGTGGAACCAAGATAAAAAATATATATTATTACTGTATTTTCTGGCGTATAAGACTACTTTTTAACCCCTGAAAATCTTCTCAAAAGTCGGGTGTCGTCTTATACGCCAGGTGTCGTCTTATAGGGCAGATGCGGAGTAATCTGCGGTTGCCGCATATTGTGGGGGGAGCAGTCCCAATGACGAGGTGAGGGGGCGCCTCAGCGGGAAGGTGTAAGTGAAGCAGAGGCAGAGAAGGAGATAATAGGATACAAGGGCGAGCCAGATGAGTGAAAGAGGAGTGTTTTTCTAGGCACAGCACCGCTCTCTCTCTTTTTTGCATACCCCTGGCATCCCAGACGCTGACAGTTTGCTTCACTTACACCTTCCTGGTGAGGCGCTCCCTCACCTCGTCATCGGGACCACTCCCCCCCCCACTATGTACGTCGACCGCAGATTGCTTCGCACCCACCCTATAAGACGACACCCGGCATATAAGACAACCCCCGACTTTTGAGAAGATTTTATATTTTAACTGGAAAAGTTGGGGGTCGTCTTATACGCCCAGTCATCTTATATGCCAGAAAATACGGTATTTTGACCGATATTCCCTTTTCCAAAAACAAAAAAGTAATTATTTAGAGCTTCCCTGAAAAATCAATTAAAAATTGTGACTTATCCTAAAAAGGAAAAATCAAACAATGAAATGTGGAATTTTTGTGGAAAAGTTGTAAAACCGATATCAAACCAATAATATCTGTATATCTTTGGTATAGCTGTAATCATAAGGACCCAATGTTATAGGGAATGGCACAAAAATACAGAAAATTAATGGGTTCCCCCCTATTTTTGATAACCAGCCAGGCAAAGCTCACAGCTGGGGGCTGCAACCCTCAACTGTCAGCTTCAGCAAGGCTGGTTATCAAGAATAGAGGGGTCTCCACTCTGTATTTTTTAATTATTTTCATGCCCAAAATGTGGAAAATGCTTTACCAATAAATCAGATCTTGTTAGACATGAAAAAATTCACACGGGGAGAAGCCCATTTAATGTTTAGAATGTGAAAAATCTTTCACTGTTAGATCAGATCTTGTTAAAGGGAATATGTCACCTAATTTTTCGGATATAAGCTTCGGCCACTGCCATTCCGTAATGCTGTAGATAAGCCCCTGATGTGACCTGAAAGATAGGAAAAACAAGTTAGAGTATACTCACTTGGGGGGGGGTGGGCGGTCCGGTCCGATGGGTGGCGCGGTCCGGGTGCGGCGCCTCCCATCTTCATGCGATGACATCCTCTTCTTTGCTTCTGTCGTGGCTCCTGCGCAGGTATAATTCTCTGCCCTGTTGAGAGCAGAGCAAAGTACTGCAGTGCGCAAGTGGCAGGAAAGATCAGGGAGGCTCAGCGCCTGCGCACTTCAGTACTTTACACTGCCCTCAACAGAGCAAATCAGTACGTCTGTGCAGGAGCCGTGACAGAAGCAAGGAAGAGGACGTCATCGTATGAAGATGGGAGGTGCCGGACCTGGACCGCCCCGGGTGAGTATAATCTAACTTGTTTTTCTTATATTTCAGGTTACATCATAGAATGCTGCATATAAGCCCCTAATGGCAGTGGCCGCAGCTTATATGCAAAAAATGAGGTGACAGATTCCCTTTAAACATCAGAAAATTTACACAGGAAAAGCCACTTTCAAGTTCAGAATTTGGAAAACATAGTTTTAATTCAAGTCTGACTGAACATCAAAGCACTCACACAGGGTTGGAGCCATTTTTATGTTTTACTCGAGAGACTAATCAGAGTATATAGACAAGTCAGTATGGGATTTCAGCTGATTCTTTCTGTGAAGTAAAACTTTTCCCTGCCTGTTTCCAAGGAATTTGAGTTTTGCCAATGTTGGCTTAATTGATTTTTAACTTACTGTCATCAAAGTGACCAGGTCAAGTATAGAGACAGAAGGAAATCACTCCCTCTTATCTCTCCAGAATGCCCTGTTCTGCATATGAAGTACAGAATATTACCAATGCGAACAGGACATCTTGTGTTCAAGTCCCTTTGTAGGACCAATAAATATTGTAAAAAATAAAAAAAAAATTGTTTAAAAACAGAAAATACATTTTTTTCGGAATAAAAAGTCATTTATTGTAATAACAAAATAAACATAAACTTGTGTATGTGTGTATATATATATATATATATATATATATATATATATATATATACATACATCCTGGTCAAAAAAATAAATGGAACACTAAAATCCCACATCCTAGATATCATTGAATGAAATATTCCAGTTGTAAATCTTTATTCATTGCATAGTGGAATGTGTTTAGAGCAATAAAACCTAAAAAATGATCAACATAAATCACAACTAATATCCCACAGAGGTCTGGAGTTGGAATGATGCTAAAATTCAAAATGGAAAATGAAGTTACAGGCAGATCCAACTTCAGTGGAAATGCCTCAAGACAAGGAAATGATGCTCAGTAGTGTGTGTGGCGTCCACGTGCCTGTATGACCTCCCTACAACACCTAGGCATGCTCCTGATGAATTGGCAGATGGTCTCCTGAGGATCTCCTCCCAGACCTGGACTAAAGCATCCGCCAACTCCTGGACAGTCTGTGGTGCAACGTGACGTTGGTGGATGGAGCAAGACATGATGTCCCAGATGTGTTCAATCGGATTCAGGTCTGGGGAACGGGCGGGCCAGTCCATAGCTTCAATGCCTTCATCTTGCAGGAACTGCTGACGCACTCCAGCCACATGAGGTCTGGCATTGTCCTGCATTAGGAGGAACCCAGGGCCAACCGCACCAGCATATGGTCTCACAAGGGGTCTGAGGATCTCATCTCGGTACCTAATCGCAGTCAGGCTACCTCTGGCGAGCACATGGAGGGCTGTGTGGCCCAGTATATAATTCCACATGTGTTAATTCATAGTTTTGATGCCTTCAGTGTGAATTTACAATTCTCATAGTCATGAAAATACAGAAAAATCTTTAAATGAGAAGTTGTGTCCAAACTTTTGATCTGTACTGTGTGTGTGTGTGTGTGTGTATATATATATATATATATATATATACCGTATATACTCGAGTATAAGCCGAGATTTTCAGCCCAAAATTTTAGGCTGAAAGTGCCCCTCTTGGCTTATACTCGAGTCACGGTGGGTGGCAGGGTCGGCGGGGGCGAGGGGGTGAGGGCGCTGAGGCATACTTACCTAGTCCCAGCGATCCTGGCGCTCCCCCTGCCTTCCCACGGCCTTCGGTGCTGCAGCTCTTCCTGTCAGCGGTCACATGGCACCGCTCATTAGAGAAATGAATAGGCGGCTCCACCTCCCATAGGGGTGGAGCCACATATTCATTTCTCTAATCAGCGGTGCCGGTGACCGCTGATAGAGGAAGAGGCTGCGGCACCGAAGACCGCGTGACAGGCGGGGGAGCGTCAGGATCGCTGGGAGCAGGTAAGTATGTAATATTCACCTGTCCGCGTTCCAGCCGCCGGGCGCCGCTCCATCTTCCCGTCGTCGCTCCGCTCTGACTGTTGAGGTCAGAGGGCGCAATGACGCATATAGTGTGCGCGGCGCCCTCTGCCTGATCAGTCAGTGCGGAGAGACGCCGGGACCGGACGCTGGGAGCTGCAAGCAAGAAAGGCGAGTATGGCTTTTTTTTTTTTTTATTGCAGCAGCAGCAGCAATGGCAGAGCTTTCTATGGCACAGCTATGGGGCAGTACTGAACGGCACACAGCACTATACGGCAGCTATAGGGCAGTACTGAACGGCACACAGCAGTATATGGCAGCTATAGGGCAGTACTGAACGGCACACAGCACTATATGGCAGCTATGGGGCAGTACTGAACGGCACACAGCACTATATGGCAGCTATAGGGCAGTACTGAACGGCACACAGCAGTATATGGCAGCTATGGGGCAGTACTGAACGGCACACAGCACTATATGGCAGCTATGGGGCAGTACTGAACGGCACACAGCACTATATGGCAGCTATGGGGCAGTACTGAACGGCACACAGCACTATATGGCAGCTATGGGGCAGTACTGAACGGCACACAGCACTATATGGCAGCTATGGGGCAGTACTGAACGGCACACAGCACTATATGGCAGCTATGGGGCAGTACTGAACGGCACACGGCACTATATGGCAGCTATGGGGCAGTACTGAACGGCACACAGGAGTATATGGCAGCTATGGGGCAGTACTGAACGGCGCAGAGCACTATATGGCAGCTATAGGGCAGAACTGAACGGCACACAGCACTATATGGCAGCTATGGGGCAATACTGAACGGCGCAGAGCACTATATGGCAGCTATGGGGCAGTACTGAACGGCACACAGCACTATATGGCAGCTATGGGGCAGTACTGAACGGCACACAGCAGTATATGGCAGCTATGGGGCAATACTGAACGGCACACAGCACTATATGGCAGCTATAGGGCAGTACTGAACGGCACACAGCACTATATGGCAGCTATGGGGCAGTACTGAACGGCACACAGCACTATATGGCAGCTATGGGGCAGTACTGAACGGCACACAGCAGTATATGGCAGCTATGGGGCAGTACTGAACGGCACACAGCAGTATATGGCAGCTATGGGGCAGTACTGAACGGCACACAGCAGTATATGGCAGCTATAGGGCAGTACTGAACGGCACACAGCACTATATGGCAGCTATGGGGCAGTACTGAACGGCACACAGCACTATATGGCAGCTATGGGGCAGTACTGAACGGTGCAGAGCACTATATGGCAGCTATGGGGCAGTACTGAACGGCACACAGCACTATATGGCAGCTATGGGGCAGTACTGAACGGCACACAGCACTATATGGCAGCTATGGGGCAATACTGAATGGCACACAGCACTATATGGCAGCTATGGGGCAATAATGAACGGCGCAGAGCACTATATGGCAGCTATGGGGCAATACTGAATGGCGCAGAGCACTATATGGCAGCTATGGGGCAATACTGAACGGCGCAGAGCATTATATGGCAGCTATCGGGCAATACTGAACGGCGCAGAGCACTATATGGCAACTATGGGGCAATACTGAACGGCGCAGAGCACTATATGGCAGCTATGGGGCAATAATGAACGGCGCAGAGCACTATATGGCAGCTATGGGGCAATACTGAACGGTGCAGAACACTATATGGCACATCTATGGGGCAATAATGAACGGCGCAGAGCACTATATGGCATAGCTATGGGGCAATAATGAACGGTGCAGAGCACTTTATGGCACATCTATGGGGCAATAATGAACGGTGCAGAGCACTATATGGCACAGCTTTATATGGCACATCTATGCAATAATGAACGGTACAGAGCACTATATGGCAGAGCTTTCTATGGCACATCTATGGAGCAATAATGACCAGTATGGAGCATTATATATGGCACAGCTTTATATGGAGCATCTTATGGGGCAATAATGAACGGTATGGAGCATCTATTTTTATTTTTGAAATTTACCAGTAGCTGCTGCATTTCCTACCCTAGGCTTATACTCGAGTCAATAAGTTTTCCCAGTTTTTTTGTGGCAAAATTAGGGGAGTCGGCTTATACTCGGGTCAGCTTATACTCGAGTATATACGGTGTATATATATGTGTGTGTGTGTATATATATATATATATACTAGATGGTGGCCCGATTGTAACGCATTGGGTATTGTAGAATATGTATAGTAGTATATAGCACAGCCACGTAGTATATAATATAGCCCACGTAGTATATAACAGCCCATGTAGTATATAACATAGCCCACGTAGTATATAACAGCCCACGCAGTATATAACATAGCCCACGTAGTATATAACAGCCCACGCAGTATATAACACAGCCCACATCTATAATATAACGCTGGGAGCGTCACTCTGTCCGAAGCCTTTATAGACTGCGCAAGCGCCGGCGCAGTATGGCCCCCACAGAGTGACGCTCCCAGGAGATCGCGGTATGCGTAAACACTGAACGCACACACCGCGATCTCCACCAGAGAGTCAGGGACGCGCCAGGAGGGTGAGTATGCGCGTCGGCGCCGCCCTCTGACTGAACAGTCACAGCGAGAGGACCCGGAAGATGGCGGCGCGCAGCACTGGAACGGGGGACAGGTGAATATAGCAAGTGCTGGGGGGCCTGAGCTAGCGGCGATACCGGCACCTGACCCTCACAGCGCGCCCGTGTCCCCGCCTGCTCAGGCCCCCCAGCACTCGGCGCCCAGCGACGATAGGTGAGTATGGTATTTTATTTTATATATCGCAGCAGCATACGGGGCATATACAATGGAACATCTTATGGGGGCCATAAACCATAATGGATCAGTGTACGGGGGCATACACACTGGAGCGTCTTATGGGGGCCATAAACCTTTATGGAGCAGTGTACGGGGGCATGCACACTGGAGCGTCTTATGGGGGCCATAAACCTTTATGGAGCAGTGTACGGGGGCATACACACTGGAGCGTCTTATGGGGGCCATAAACCTTTATGGAGCAGTGTACGGGGGCTTACACACTGGAGCGTCTTATGGGGGCCATAAACCTTTATGGAGCAGTGTACGGGGGCATACACTATGGAGCATCTTATGGGGGCCATAAACCATAATGGAGCAGTGTACGGGGGCATACACACTGGAGCGTCTTATGGGGGCCATAAACTTTTATGGAGCAGTGTACGGGGGCATGCACACTGGAGCGTCTTATGGGGGCCATCAACCATAATGGAGCAGCGTATGGGGCATATGGATGGGAGAAGCAAATCAAAGAATGGTGGCGCAGGATGGGAGCAGCACATGACAGAACGGGGGCGCAGGATGGGAGCAGCACTTGACAGAACGGGGGCGCAGGATGGGAGCAGCACATGACAGAACAGGGGTGCAGGATGGAAGCAGCACATGACAGAACGGGCACAGGATGGGAGCAGCACATGACAGAACGGGGGTGCAGGATGGAAGCAGCACATGACAGAACGGGCGCAGGATGGGAGCAGCACATGACCGAACAGGTGCACAGGATGGGAGCAGCACATGACAGAACGGGGGCGCAGGATGGGAGCAGCACATGACAGAACGGGGGCGCAAGATGGGAGCAGCACATGACAGAACGGGAGTGCAGGATGGAAGCAGCACATGACAGAACGGGCGCAGGATGGGAGCAGCACATGACAGAACAGGTGCACAGGATGGGAGCAGCACATGACAGAACGGGGGCGTAGGATGGGAGCAGCACATGACAGGACGGGGTCGCAGGATGGGAGCAGCAAATGACAGAATGGAGGCGCAGGATGGAAGCAGCACATGACAGAACGGGCACAGGATGGGAGCAGCACATGACAGAACAGGTGCACACAATGGGAGCAGCACATGACAGAACAGGGGCACAGGATGGGAGCAGCACATGACAGAACGGGGGCACAGGATGGGAGCAGCACATGACAGTATGGGGGCGCAGGATGGGAGCAGCAAATGACAGAATGGAGGCGCAAGATGGGTCCAGAACATGTCAGAATGGAGGCGCAGGATGGGTGCAGCACATGTCAGAATGGGGGTGCAGGATGGGAGCAGCTCATGTCACAATGGGGGTGCAGGATGGAGGCAGCACATGACAGAATGGGGGCGCAGGATGGGTGCAACACATGGCAGGATGGGGGCGCAGGATGGGTGCAGCACATGACAGGATGGGGACGCAGGATGGAGCAGCACATGTCAGAATGGGGGTGCAGGATAGGTGCAGCACATGACAGGATGGGGACGCAGGATGAAGCAGCTCATGACAGGATGGGGACGCAGGATGGAGCAGCACATACTAGGATGGAGACCATATACCAATATAAATGCTCGCCACCCGGGCGTAGAACGGGTTCAATAGCTAGTAGTAGATAACAGCTTACGCAGTATATAACAGCCCACGCAGTATATAACACAGCCCACGTAGTATATTGCACAGCAAGGTAGTATATAGCACAACCCAGGTAGTATATATCACAGAGACATAGTATACAACACAGCCCACGTAGTATCTAACAGCCCATGTAGTATATAGCAATGTGGGCACCATATCCCTGTTAAAATAGAATTAAAATAAAAAATAGTTATATACTCACCTTCCGGCGGCCCCCGGATCCAGTGCAGGCGTTTAGCAATGCTCCTCGCGACGCTCCGGTCCCAAGAATGCATTGCGGCAATAACACGTGATGATGTAGCGGTCTTGCAAGACCGCTACGTCATCATCTTGCTAGACCGCTACGTCATCTCCGGTCATTGCCGCAATGCATTTTTGGGACCGGAGCGTCGTGTGGAGCAGGAAAGGCGCTGCAAGGTGAGAATATAATGATTTTTTATTTTTTTAAATTATTTTTAACATTTGATCTTTTTACTATTGATGCTGCATAGGCAGCATCAATAGTAAAAAAGTTGGTCACACAGGGCTAATAGCATTAATGGACTGCAGTACACCGCGTTATGCCACGGGGTAACGCAGTCCGTTTAACGGACTGCTAAAGCGCTATTGGGCAGTGACTGGAGGGGAGTACGGAGGGGGCACTGACTGGAGGGGAGTGGGGAAGGGCGAATTCGTGGCCGGACTGTGCTCATCGCTGATTGGTCACGGCCGGCTGTGACCAATCAGCAATGCGGGATTTCCGTGACAGACAAACAGACGGAAGTGACCCTTAGACGATTATATAGATAGATAGATATATATACACAAAGGGAAGTGGCCAACACTGAACAGCTGAGACCATCAAAGCAGGAAAGATCCAGGAGCTCTCCACTGAACAAATTAACTCCTGCATTGCTAGCAGAAACCTTCACTGTTTAGAAGCACTTCACCATCATATTAATCAGTGCAGGAGTATGTGAAATCAGACACCACGGTCTTCTGGTCCCCCGCTGTCACAGTAAACCCGTGAAGTACCCCCCCTTCTAAGAGCAACCTCTAAAAGCTCAGGCCTGAGTCTATCGGTGTGCCATGTGAAAAGACTGGATCAACCTGACTGCATGGACATCAGAGGCTGGTTCCACTTTCTCTCTTCAGGACTGTAACCTTTCCAGTGTACTAGATACTGAAGAGACTGGCAAACCAAGCGAGAATCAACTATCTGATATTCCAAATTCCCATCAATAATTGCCGGGGATGGAGGTAGGCGTGATGTTTCAGAGGACACAGCGTATTTTTTGAGTAGAGACAGGTGAAACACATTAAAAGTAGGTGACAAAGCAAGGCGGAATGCTATAGGATTGACGACGGCCGTAATAATATAAGAACCGATAAACCTGGGTCCCAGTTTCCAAGAAGGAACATTCAACTTAATGTCCTCTCGTATAACCACACCAAGTCACCAACACACAGGTCCGGTCCTACCAAACATCTCTGATCAGCCACACACATATATCTAAACCCCACCCTCTTCAAAGTATTCAGAACCCCTTGCCACACAGATGTAATAGATAATAACAACTATTCCTCTTCAGGTATTCATGAAGAACGATTCTTATTAGTATAGTATTAGTATAGTATTAGGTATTTAAGAGTAAAAACTAGAGTTTATTGAAAATTCACATAACATGATTGTATACAAGAATAATCACAGAAAAGAGACCAGGTAAAGTGATACGTGTGCAGACAAATACCAGGGTTACCAGGAACCACCAATAGCACTTGCCCCTCTGTGCCTAGGAATCAATCCAATCATAAAGTGCATGTGCAATAGAGTATGACACAGGTAAGTTTGCCTTGCCCAAGAACATTACATGTATGGCGACCAAAATTAAAAAATGCAGCACCATATAGGGCAGACAGGTACTTACCACGGGCAGAGATTGGGGGGTCCTGGGCCGGGTGTAAAGAGAGCCCGACGTGCGTTTCGCATCTTCAATAGACCGCTTTCTCACTTCCCTTGCCCGCGGTAAGTACCTGTCTGCCCTATATGGTGCTGCATTTTTTAATTTTGGTCGCCATACATGTAATGTTCTTGGGCAAGGCAAACTTACCTGTGTCATACTCTATTGCACATGCACTTTATGATTGGATTGATTCCTAGGCACAGAGGGGCAAGTGCTATTGGTGGTTCCTGGTAACCCTGGTATTTGTCTGCACACGTATCACTTTACCTGGTCTCTTTTCTGTGATTATTCTTGTATACAATCATGTTATGTGAATTTTCAATAAACTCTAGTTTTTACTCTTAAATACCTAAAAACTCCTGTTTCTCCTTGCATGCATATCTTCCTGAGTGGGTAGATCTTTTCTTTTGCTGAATGGGCTAACTGTAGCCTTTTATGTTGACAGAATTATGTCAAAGAGGTTTTTGTGGCTATTAGTATAGTATTAGTAATCATGCCCCTGAGGAAGGAGTCATTGCCACTCCGAAACGCGTGTCGGAGTTGGGCTTTTGCCCTTCCTCTCCTGCATCCTATCGGTATGTACTATGAGGTTGTACCTCGTTATTGGTAATGATCTCTATCTGCATTTGTTATTTCTGAAAGTGACTGTGTGCCATAGTTTGGTGTAAATTTCTGATTATGCAGGAGTGTGTGGCCAATTTTGCCCTCTTTTTCCGCCTACGACCACTGTGGGCACTATTCATCCCTCCAATCATGCCGGTGTACCTGCTTTATATATCTTTTTAATTGATATTTAATAAAGTTTGTAATTTTATGGGACCTTTTGACTGCTTTTTTTGTGTGAGTTTGGTTGGTGTATATATATATATATTTACAGTTGGGCCTTATTTGGTCTGTACTTACATGTAGATTATATATTATGGAAATTTGGTATTATCCTATTTAACCCCTTTTGGGGTACTCTACATGTAGTATGCTTGCTACAACTATTTTTTGTTGCATTATGGGTATTGGTCTAGACAGTTTATGTGGCTTGAGGTCCCGGACTGGGACAAACCTAGCGTTGATCTAATTAAACCCCACCTCACTGTCCAGAAGGGCAGAAATAACCACCTTATTTTTGCACAAATGGATCTCTGCCAGTAAAAAAAATGGGACTTACCCACAGATGAAATATGTACACCCGGGCTGCCAACCTCCCCTCAAAACCGGGAGTTTTCTGCAGCTGTTTACGGTGTAATAAGGAAGGGCAAGCATCCACAAAATTACTTTCCACCACAGAAAAAAACACGCTCCCGGATTGCACCAAACTACAGTTTGATCAAAAGAACAAGTTGCCCCAACCAACTGCCTGGATTCCTCAGTTGACTCTGGCCTAGGTTGTCCCCTTGACCCCGCACCCCCTCCTCCCTGCAAATTGGAGTGTCTCTTTGTCTCTGGCATAGTTGGCGGTCCACACGGATAGCCAGAGACATGGCAGCCTCAAGAGAAACTGGAGTCTCATACAGACCAAAGGCATCCTTTACCCTTACCGATAGCCCTTGACAGAGCTGGCTAAAGAGCACAGGGGTCATTCCACTTAGTATCTGTGGACTACCTCCGAAACTTGGAGCAATACTTTTCCGCTGGTCGGTCTCCTTGCTGAAGGAGATTCGGCCAGGGAGATGCACTCAGGGTCGTCGTACATATGACCTACTGCCTGAAAAAATTCCTCAACACCTGCAACCAGGCACATTCTATACAGCTGATGCTCTGGATGAGCACACGGCTTTTTCCTTATGCCTCCTGAGGAACTTGCATCATGGGAGGGAAACGCGTCGAGGCTGAACTCATTAAGTCTTTAATTTCTTGGCATGGTACAATAGGTGCCTGCATTACAGCTGTCAATAAGACTCTTAAAGAAGGATTGAATGGATTTCGATGAACTAAGTCACATCCTCTTGGTTTACTGCATTTAATCCATTTGTGTTGGGCACAGTGCAATATACAGTTTAGTGGTGGTATCGCTGAATTTGCCCCTAGAGTTTACTCTCGAGTGTCTTACCATTGAGTCTGAGAATAAAATCAGGTTTTTATAACCTTAAGATAGATCTTCTATATGGGCAAAGTGCAATTTTTTTGTAACTGGACACTGATTTAAATGCCACACTGGCTGCTGTGTACATTCATGATTGGTGTTATTGGTGGTCTAGCAGACATAAGTTATAGTGGGTCCATACATCACGGAGTCCCTGGGTAGGCAGCTGTATTATAGTTTGCACCGTTATATCTGTACCATGATTTTTTACCCCCAAAATTTCATTAAAATGATCTGATGCATTGATTTGAATAGAGGGGTTATCACTGAGCAGTTCTAACTAGCGTTTTTGTGGGACTAGGGCCCACTATAACAGTATCCCCTTGCCTTCATCTGTCCCTTGTTTTTTCCTTATCTTTATGTTCTATTGTGACTTTGGTATCTATTAAAGGGAATGCTGTAGGCAATAGTTTAGGGGCAGCCTTCGGTGAGCTGGGGCGCCACTTTGCGTATTAATCTAGTGTGCCAACCTCCGCAGCCAGGAAGGAATTTTTTCCACTCCCTTCTTTTCCACCTTTCTCTATTTCTTTCTGGCCATTAAATATAAATATTAAAATTAATCTGTTCTGTAGAAGAATTGTATTTTTTGTGTTTTGTTGGATTTGTTATCACATTATGACCAAATGGTTGGCATAATTTTGTGTATTGGGTGAGGTAGTAATTTGTTTTCCCCACGCTACCCGGATATTACGGACTTCTCATTGACTAGTAATAGTAGGTGGTTTGTCTAGGTGGGCCAATATAGCCCATTTGGTGTTATTTGTGATATAGTGGTCAAGTTTTTGAGCAGGGAATTCTAGGGTCAAAAGGGATAGCCGCTGTGGAGCGGGGGCGCCATTTGCATGTATTAGGGTGCCAACCTCCGCTGACAGGCAGGGCTTGGTATTCAAGAATCACCCGGCACTCAATGATTCTTGAATACTTGTGACTGAGGGTTGGATACCCTACTCGAGCACCAAAACTCATATCCTCACAGAGTGCCGTGTTTATCTATTTTTTTAGGCAGGGCTTGGTGGGGGACACTAGGGCTAATTGCATTAAGTTTTTTCAGGTTGGCATCTTTTATAGCTGCCTGATTGTTTTTATTTTTTTGTTTTTGTTTTACATTTTTTTGATTTTTGGTGATTTTTAACATAATTCAATTTAATAAAATTCAATTTTATGGTATTATTTTTTTCCTTTCTGAGAGCACTTCAATTAACTAATCCTCCTTACCGAAGTATATATACATCAACAGTCTTAAGGTACCGTTACACTAAACGACTTACCAACGATCACGACCAGCGATACGACCTGGCCGTGATCGTTGGTAAGTCGTTGTGTGGTCGCTGGGGAGCTGTCACACAGACAGCTCTCTCCAGCGACCAACGATCCGGGGAAAGACTTCGGCATCGTTGAAACTGTCTTCAATGATGCCGAAGTCCCCGGGTAACCAGGGTAAACATCGGGTTACTAAGTGCAGGGCCGCGCTTAGTAACCCGATATTTACCCTGGTTACCATTGTAAAAGTAAAAAAAAAAAAAACACTACATACTTACATTCCGATGTCTGTCATGTCCCCCGCCGTCAGCTTCCCGCATTGACTGTGTCAGCGCCGGCCGTAAAGCAGAGCACAGCGGTGACGTCACCGCTGTGCTCTGCTTTACAGCCGGCGGCGCTGACAGTCAGTGCAGTGAAGCTGACGGCGGGGGACGTGACAGACATCGGAATGTAAGTATGTAGTGTTTTTTTTTTTTTACTTTTACAATGGTAACCAGGGTAAATATCGGGTTACTAAGCGCGGCCCTGCACGATGAACACATCGCTAGATCGGCGTCACACATGCCGATCTAGCGATGACAGCGGGGTGATCAACGACCAAAAAAAGGTCCTGATCATTCCCCACGACCAACGATCTCCCAGCAGGGGCCTGATCGTTGGTCGCTGTCACACATAAAGATATCGTTAGCGGGATCGTTGCTACGTCACAAAAAGCATGACGTTGCAACGATATCGTTAACGATATCGTTATGTGTGAAGGTACCTTTAATAGAGAGTCTTCCAGGAGAGAAATTATCATCACCACATCTTGCTCCATGGTTTCAGAGTGAGGATGTAATTTAAAGTAAAGCTTACAGGCCTGCCTGAAAACAACAAACTTGTCACATCACCCAGATAACCTGTCAGGCAAAGCAATCTTGGCTTCACCAGAGGTTGCCTGTGAGCCATGGCCCCTATACCAGATGTGTTTGGAAATCTGCAAAACAACAGTGCGTAGGTATGCTACTTCCAGGCTGAGTTGCTGCAGTTGCCCTGCCAGAGCAAAATGGCTTGGGCCAGTATTAATGTAACGGCACCATTGCAGGAAATCCCAGGGCTAGGAGCTCCTTCCCTATACCTAAATATGGTGAAGGTGAAGATACCTGGGCCACGTGCCTTGCTGAACTCCTTAATCAGCCCTTATCTATCCCCTCCCCCACCCATGAAAGTGGGGAGTTGTAGTATATAAGAATATACAAACAAGACTAACAAGGGAAGACGTACAGGGATAAATTAAAATACCAATCATACTAATATGCACTAACAAACAACAGCGTGAAGCACCGTGAAGTAAAAGAAGGAAAAAAGAAATAGGAGAGGAGGAGGAGGATGATATGCACTCAAATCACCAAAGCAACAGTCTTCTGAACAACACTCCAAACGCCTCCTCAAGCAACCAACACCTCCAACTCTGGAACACTAACACAGTACGCTAGGGACGGGCTGCATCTCAATAGGGAAGGTGCAGCTGTGCTGGGGGAGAAAATGGCTAGAAGGTTGGAGGAGTGTTTAAACTAGGGATTGGGGGGAGGGTATTCATTTTATAGGAGGGGAAGATAGTGCAGATAGAGACCTGGGCACAAATAAGGAAGATGGGGTGACGGTGGCATGGGGAGTGGGGTTAGAACAGTTAATAATTTAAGAAAGAATAGAGGTACAGAGAGGAACATCAAGTGCATGTATACTAATGCCAGAAGCCTCGCCAACAAAATGGACAAATTAGAATTAATGTTGTTGGAGCATAATTATGACATGGTGGGGATTGTTGTGAATTCCGTTCTTGGTTGTAAGTAGTATTTTGTGAGTTCTGCTCTTGGGCTCCTCCTGTGGTCTTTAGTGGTATTGCTGCTTCTTGGATTTAGCTTTTCAGCTGTTTCCTTTGATTGTCTTTTGGGCTCGGCTATATTAGTCTGGCCTTAGCCCTCATTCAATGCCTGTTGTCAATTGTCTCTGCCTGGAGTCTTTGCTCTTTGGATTTTCCTGCCACTCTGACCAAGTTCTGCTAAGCTAAGTCCTTCCATGTCCTTTGCAGTTCACTTATTGTGGACTTGTTGTTTTGTACTGTCTTGTTTTGTTCATTTGTCCAGTTTATCAGTATGGATCTATTTAGCTAAACTGGAAGCTCTGGGCAGCAGAGTTTGCCCTCCACACCTTTAGTTAGGTGTGGAGATTTTTGCATTTCTCTGCGGTGGACTTTTTCTAGTTGTTTTCTACTGACCGCACAGAGCTCTTTTCTGTACTTTCCTTTCTAGCTAGAAGTGGCCTCCTGTGCTCAATCTTGTTTCATACTACGTATGTAATTTCCTTCTCCTCTCACAGTCATTACATGTGGGGGGCTGTCTTTCCTTTCGGGATTTTCTCTGAGGCAAGATAGTTTTCCTGCTTCTATCTTTAGGGGTAGTTAGCGCTTAGGCTGTGACGAGTTGCATAGCGAGCGTTAGGAGCAATCCACGGCTGCTTCTAGTTGTGTGTTGAGCTTAGGGTCTGCGGTCAGTATAGATACCACCTGCTCAGAGCTAGTCTCATGTCGCTCCATAATCACCAGACCATAACAGTACAACTGGCCAAAATTGAACTGAATGCCTCTCAAAAGAAGGTAAAGAAAAGGAGTTTTGAGTCATTTTTTTCACTTTGGTTTGTTTTGTCTTTTTTTTTTTTCCTCTTGATCTCTGGGTGATTTTGGATTTGGATGCAGGCATGGAGGTTCAGGGGTTAATTTCTCGTGTGGATCAGCTTGCTGCAAAAGTACAGAATATTCAAGATTTTGTTGTTCGGACTCCGGCCTTAGAGCCTAGAATTCCTACTCCGGATTTGTTTTACGGGGATAGATCTAAGTTTTTGAACTTTAAAAATAATTGCAAATTATTTTTTGCTCTGAAACCTCGTTCCTCTGGTGATCCCATTCAGCAAGTAAAGATAGTTATTTCTTTGCTGCGTGGCGATCCTCAGGACTGGGCATTCTCTCTTGAGTCAGGGAATCCGGCATTGCTTAATGTAGATGCATTTTTTCAATCGCTCGGATTATTGTGTGACGAACCTAACTCTGTAGAGCATGCTGAGAAAACACTGTTGGACCTGTGTCAGGGTCAGGATGCGGCAGAATTATACTGCCAGAAATTTAGAAGATGGTGTGTGCTCACTAGATGGAATGAGGACGCTCTGGCAGCCATTTTCAGAAATGGTCTTTCTGAAGCCCTTAAAGATGTTATGGTGGGATTTCCCACGCCTATTGGTTTGAGTGAATCTATGTCTCTGGCCATTCAGATTGATCGGCGCCTGCGTGAACGCAAAGTGGTGCACCATATGGTAGTGTCCTCAGAGCAGAGTCCTGAGCCAATGCAGTGTGATAGGATTCTGACTAGAGCGGAACAGAGAGTTTTTACTGTGGTGATTCAGCTCATGCTATTTCTGATTGCCCTAAGCGTATTAAGAGGGTCGCTAGATCTGTTACCATTAGTACTGTGCAGCCTAAGTTTCTCCTGTCTGTGACCCTGATTTGCTCATTGTCATCTTTTTCTGTCATGGCATTTGTGGATTCAGGCACTGCTCTGAACTTAATGGACTTAGAATTCGCTAGGCGCTGTGGTTTTTCTTTGCAGCCTTTGCAGAGTCCCATACCCTTGAGGGGTATTGATGCTACACCATTGGCCAAGAATAAACCTCAGTATTGGACTCAGCTGACTATGTGCATGGCTCCTGCACATCAGGAAGGTTTTCTGGTGTTGCATAATTTACATGATGTTGTTGTACTGGGTTTTCCATGGTTACAAGTACACAATCCTGTGCTGGATTGGAAATCAATGTCTGTGACTAGTTGGGGGTGTCAAGGGGTACATAGTGACGTTCCTTTGATGTCAATTTCCTCTTCCCCCTCTTCTGAGGTCCCTGAGTTTTTGTCGGATTTCCAGGATGTATTCGATGAGCCCAAGTCCAGTTCCCTTCCTCCACATAGGGACTGTGATTGTGCTATTGACTTGATTCCTGGCTGTAAGTTCCCTAAGGGCCGACTTTTCAATCTGTCTGTGCCAGAGCATGCCGCCATGCGGAGCTATGTTAAAGAGTCTTTAGAGAAGGGGCATATTCGGCCGTCTTCGTCACCATTGGGAGCGGGATTTTTTTTTGTTGCCAAGAAGGATGGCTCCTTAAGACCCTGTATTGATTATCGCCTTCTTAATAAGATCACGGTCAAATTTCAATATCCTTTACCCTTGCTCTCTGATTTATTTGCTAGGATTAAGGGGGCTAGTTGGTTTACCAAGATTGACCTTTGAGGGGCATATAATCTTGTTCGTATTAAAAAGGGTGACGAATGGAAAACTGCATTTAATACGCCCGAAGGCCATTTTGAATATCTGGTGATGCCTTTTGGGCTTTCTAATGCTCCTTCTGTATTTCAGTCCTTTATGCATGATATTTTCCGCAATTATCTTGACAAATTCTTGATTGTGTATGTGGATGATATTTTGATTTTTTTCTAATGATTGGGAGTCTCATGTGAAGCAGGTCAGGACGGTATTCCAGATCCTTCGTGATAATGCTCTATTTGTGAAGGGGTCTAAGTGCTTATTTGGAGTTCAGAAGGTTTCTTTTTTGGGGTTTATTTTTTCCCCTTCGTCTGTAGAAATGGATCCTGCTAAAGTCCAAGCCATTCATGACTGGATTCAACCCACATCTGTGAAGAGCCTTCAGAAATTTTGGGGCTTTGCTAATTTTTATCGCCGTTTCATTGCTAACTTCTCTAGTGTGGTTAAACCCCTGACCGATTTGACTAAGAAAGGCGCTGATGTGACTAACTGGTCCACTGAGACTGTTGAGGCTTTTCAGGAACTTAAACGCCGATTTACTTCTGCCGCTGTCTTGCGTCAGCCGGATGTTTCTCTTCCTTTTCAGGTTGAGGTTGACGCTTCTGAGATTGGGGCAGGGGCCGTTTTGTCACAGAGGAATTCTGATGGTTCCTTGATGAAGGCATGTGCCTTCTTTTCTCGGAAGTTTTCGCCTGCGGAACGCAATTATGATGTCGGTAATCGGGAGTTGTTGGCTATGAAGTGGGCATTTGAGGAGTGGCGACATTGGCTTGAGGGAGCCAAGCACCGCATTGTGGTTTTGACCGATCATAAGAATCTGATTTACCTTGAGTCGGCCAAGCGGCTGAACCCTAGACAGGCTCGGTGGTCCCTATTTTTTTCCCATTTTGATTTTGTGGTCTCGTATCTTCCGGGATCTAAGAATGTTAACGCGGATGCCCTTTCTAGGAGTTTTTTGCCTGATTCCCTTGGAGTCCTTGAGCCGGTTGGCATTCTTAGAGAAGGGGTGATTCTATCTGCCATCTCCCCTGATTTACGGCGGGCGCACCAGGAATTTCAGGCTGATAAGCCTGACCGCTGTCCTGTGGGGAAGCTGTTTGTTCCTGATAGATGGACAAGTAAGGTAATTTCTGAGGTCCATTGTTCTGTGTTGGCCGGTCATCCTGGAATTTTTGGTACCAGAGATTTAGTTGCTAGGTCTTTTTGGTGGCCTTCCTTGTCGCGGGATGTGCGTGCTTTTGTGCAGTCCTGTGGGACCTGTGCCCGGGCTAAGCCTTGCTGTTCCCGTGCTAGTGGGTTGCTTTCACCTTTGCCCATTCCGGAGAGGCCTTGGACGCATATTTCTATGGATTTTATTTCAGATCTTCCTGTGTCCCAGAGGATGTCTGTTATCTGGGTGGTTTGTGACCGGTTCTCTAAAATGGTCCATTTAGTACCTTTGCCTAAATTGCCTTCCTCCTCTGATTTGGTTCCATTGTTTTTTCAACATGTGGTTCGTTTGCATGGCATTCCGGAGAATATTGTGTCTGATAGAGGTTCCCAGTTTGTTTCCAGGTTTTGGCAGGCCTTTTGTGCTAGGATGGGTATTGATTTGTCTTTTTCTTCGGCGTTCCATCCTCAGACAAATGGTCAAACTGAGCGAACTAATCAAACCTTGGAAACCTATTTGAGATGCTTTGTGTCTGCAGATCAGGATGATTGGGTGACTTTTTTGCCGTTGGCCGAGTTTGCCCTTAATAATCGGGCCAGTTCGGCTACTTTGGTTTCGCCTTTCTTTTGTAATTTTGGTTTCCATCCTCGTTTTTCTTCAGGGCAGGTTGAGCCTTCTGATTGTCCTGGTGTGGATTCTGTCGTGGACAAGTTGCAGCAGATTTGGGCTCATGTGGTGGACAATTTGACGTTGTCCCAGGAAAGGGCTCAGCGTTTTGCTAACCGCCGTCGGTGTGTTGGTCCTCGGCTTCGTGTGGGGGATTTGGTCTGGTTATCCTCTCGTCATGTCCCTATGAAGGTTTCTTCCCCTAAGTTCAAGCCTCGGTTTATTGGTCCTTATAAGATCTCTGAGATTATCAATCCTGTGTCTTTTCGTTTGGCCCTTCCAGCTTCTTTTTCCATCCACAATGTTTTCCATAGATCTTTGTTGCAGAGATATGTGAAGCCCGTTGTTCCATCTGTTGATCCTCCTGCCCCGGTGTTGGTTGAGGGGGAGTTGTGTCATGAAATTGTAATTCAGAACCACAATGGATGTTGAAGTTCAGAGCACAAATAGTGACCTGACAATAACCAAAAACATAGGACGAGCTCTGAGACGTGGGAACTCTGCTGACCGCAATCCCTATACTATCGTACCACAACTAAAGGCGGCCGTGGATTGCGCCTAACGCTACCTATGCAACTCAGCACAGCCTGAGAAACTAGCTAGGCCTAAGAGGAAAACAAGCCTAACTTGCCTCAAAGAAATTCCCCACAGGAAAAGGCAGCCCCCACATATAATGACTGTGAGTGAGATGAAATGACAAACGTAGAGATGAAACAGATTTAGCAAAGTGAGGCCCGACTTTCTGAATAGACCGAAGATAGAAAAGGTAACTTTGCGGTCAACACAAAACCCTACTAACAACCACGCAGAGGGGGCAAAAAGACCCTCCGTACCGAACTAACGGCACGGAGGTACACCCTCTGCGTCTCAGAGCTTCCAGCAAGCAACAAAAACAAAAGAGCACGCTGGACAGAAAAAACAGCAAACCAAAAAATAACACAGCATAACTTCGTTTATGCAGAGCAGCAGGCCACAGGAACGATCCAGGAGGAAGCTAGACCCACACTAGAACATTGACAAGAGGCCAGGATCAAAGCACCAGGTGGAGCTAAATAGGAAACGTCTAACGACATCACCACATCACCTGAGGAAGGAGGCTCAGAAGCCGCAGTACCACTTCCTTCCACCAACGGAAGCTCACAGAGAGAACCAGCCGAAATACCACTTGTGGCCACAGGAGGGAGCTCTGCCACAGAATTCACAACAGAGTTGGAATATGTGGTTGAGAAAATTTTGGATTCTCGTTTTTCAAGGCGGAAGCTTCAGTATCTTGTCAAGTGGAAGGGTTATGGCCAGGAGGATAATTCTTGGGTTGTTGCCTCCGATGTTCATGCCGCCGAGTTGGTTCGTGCTTTTCATTTGTCTCGTCCTGATCGGCCTGGGGGCTCTGGTGAGGGTTCGGTGACCCCTCCTCAAGTGGGGGGGTACTGTTGTGAATTCCGTTCTTGGTTGTAAGTAGTATTTTTGTGAGTTCTGCTCTTGGGCTCCTCCTGTGGTCTTTAGTGGTATTGCTGCTTCTTGGATTTAGCTTTTCAGCTGTTTCCTTTGATTGTCTTTTGGGCTCGGCTATATTAGTCTGGCCTTAGCCCTCATTCAATGCCAGTTGTCAATTGTCTCTGCCTGGAGTCTTTGCTCTTTGGATTTTCCTGCCACTCTGACCAAGTTCTTCTAAGTTAAGTCCTTCCATGTCCTTTGCAGTTCACTTATTGTGGACTTGTTCTTTTGTACTGTCTTGTTTTGCTCATTTGTCCAGTTTATCAGTATGGATCTATTTAGCTAAACTGAAAGCTCTGGGCAGCAGAGTTTGCCCTCCACACCTTTAGTTAGGTGTGGAGATTTTTGCATTTCTCTGCGGTGGACTTTTTCTAGTTGTTTTCTACTGACCGCACAGAGCTCTTTTCTGTACTTTCCTTTCTAGCTAGAGGTGGCCTCCTGTGCTCAATCTTGTTTCATACTACGTATGTAATTTCCTTCTCCTCTCACAGTCATTACATGTGGGGGGCTGTCTTTCCTTTGGGGATTTTCTCTGAGGCAAGATAGTTTTCCTGCTTCTATCTTTAGGGGTAGTGTTATGACCTGGTGGTCAGGACAATAATGGACCTGGTGGTTAAGAGCACACGGAATGACCTGATAGTTACTGATAATAAGGACGAGCTCTGGGACGTGGGAACTCTGCTGACCGCAATCCCTAAACCTATCAAACACACTAGAAATAGCCGTGGATTGCTCCTAACGCTCCCTATGCAACTCGGCACAGCCTAAGGAACTAGCTAGCCCTGAAGATAGAAAAATAAAGCCTACCTTGCCTCAGAGAAATTCCCCAAAGGAAAAGGCAGCCCCCCACATATAATGACTGTGAGTAAAGATGAAAATACAAACACAGAGATGAAATAGATTTAGCAAAGTGAGGCCCGACTTACTGAACAGACCGAGGATAGGAAAGGTTACTTTGCGGTCAGCACAAAAACCTACAAAAAGACCATGCAGAGGGCGCAAAAAGACCCTCCGCACCGACTCACGGTGCGGAGGCGCTCCCTCTGCGTCCCAGAGCTTTCAGCAAGCAAGACAACAAATTAAATAGCAAGCTGGACAGAAAAATAGCAAACCAAAGAAATACAAGCTGGAACTTAGCTTCTGATGGGAAGACAGGTCACAAGAACGATCCAGGAGTGAACTAGACCAATACTGGAACATTGCCAGGTGGCATGGAGCAAAGATCTAAGTGGAGTTAAATAGAGCAGCAGCTAACGAATTAACCTCGTCACCTGTGAAACTCAGAAACACCCACCAGAGGAAGTCCATGGACAGAACCAGCCGAAGTACCATTCATGACCACAGGAGTGAGCCCGACAACAGAATTCACAACAGTACCCCCCCCCCTTGAGGAGGGGTCACCGAACCCTCACCAGAGCCCCCAGGCCGACCAGGATGAGCCAAATGAAAGGCACGAACCAGATCGGCAGCATGAACATCAGAGGCAAAAACCCAGGAATCATCTTCCTGACCATAACCCTTCCACTTGACCAGGTACTGGAGTCTACGTCTCGAATCACGAGAATCCAAAATCTTCTCCACCACATACTCCAACTCCCCCTCAACCAACACCGGGGCAGGAGGATCAACAGATGGGACCACAGGCGCCACGTATCTCCGCAATAACGACCTATGGAACACATTATGGATAGCAAAAGAAGCAGGAAGGGCCAAACGAAATGACACAGGATTGATAACCTCAGAAATCTTATATGGACCAATGAAACGAGGCTTAAACTTAGGAGAGGAAACCTTCATAGGAACATAACGAGACGACAACCAAACCAAATCCCCAACACTAAGTCGGGGACCCACACAGCGCCGGCGGTTAGCGAAACGTTGAGCCTTCTCCTGGGACAATGTCAAATTGTCCACCACATGAGTCCAAATCTGCTGCAACCTATCCACCACAGTATCCACACCAGGACAGTCTGAAGACTCAACCTGCCCTGAAGAGAAACGAGGATGGAAACCAGAATTGCAGAAAAACGGCAAAACCAAAGTAGCCGAGCTGGCCCGATTATTAAGGGCGAACAGCAAAAAGGACACCCAATCATCCTGATCAGCAGAAACAAAGCATCTCAGATATGTTTCCAAAGTTTGATTAGTTCGTTCGGTTTGGCCAATTGTCTGAGGATGGAAAGCCGAAGAAAAAGACAAATCAATGCCCATCCTAGCACAAAAGGATCGCCAAAACCTTGAAACAAACTGAGAACCTCTGTCAGAAACGATGTTCTCCGGGATACCATGTAAACGAACCACATGCTGGAAAAATAATGGCACCAAATCAGAGGAGGAAGGCAATTTAGACAAAGGTACCAAATGGACCATCTTAGAAAAGAGATCACAAACCACCCAAATGATCGACATCTTTTGAGAGACGGGGAGATCCGAAATAAAATCCATAGAAATATGCGTCCAGGGCCTCTTCGGGACCGGCAAGGGCAAAAGCAACCCACTGGCACGAGAACAGCAGGGCTTAGACCGAGCACAAGTCCCACAGGACTGCACAAAAGAACGCACATCCCGCGACAAAGACGGCCACCAGAAGGATCTAGCCACCAAATCTCTGGTACCAAAGATTTCAGGATGCCCAGCCAACACTGAACAATGAATCTCAGAGATAACTCTACTAGTCCATCTATCAGGGACAAACAGTTTCTCCGCTGGGCAACGGTCAGGTCTATCAGCCTGAAATTTTTGCAGCACCCGCCGCAAATCAGGGGAGATGGCAGACAAAATTACCCCCTCTTTGAGAATACCCGCCGGCTCAGGAACACCCGGAGAGTCAGGCACAAAACTCCTTGACAGGGCATCAGCCTTCACATTCTTAGAGCCCGGAAGGTACGAAACCACAAAATCAAAACGGGAGAAAAATAATGACCATCGAGCCTGTCTCGGATTCAACCGTTTGGCAGACTCAAGATAAGTAAAATTCTTGTGATCTGTCAAGACCACCACGCGATGCTTGGCTCCTTCCAGCCAATGACGCCACTCCTCGAATGCCCACTTCATGGCCAACAATTCACGATTACCAACATCATAGTTACGCTCAGCAGGCGAAAACTTTCTAGAAAAGAAAGCACATGGCTTCATCACCGAGCCCTCAGAACTTCTTTACGACAAAACAGCCCCTGCTCCAATCTCAGAAGCATCAACCTCAACCTGAAACAGAAGCGTAACATCTGGCTGGCACAACACAGGGGCAGAAGAAAAATGACGCTTCAACTCCTGAAAAGCCTCTACAGCCGCAGAAGACCAATTGACCACATCAGCACCCTTCTTGGTCAAATCAGTCAACGGTTTAGCAACAGTAGAAAAATTAGTGATGAAGCGCCGATAAAAATTAGCAAAGCCCAGGAACTTTTGCAGGCTCTTCACAGATGTCGGCTGAGTCCAATCGTAAATGGCCTGGACTTTAACAGGGTCCATCTCGATAGTAGAAGGGGAAAAAAGGAACCCCAAAAATGAAACCTTCTGAACTCCAATTAGACACTTTGACCCCTTCACAAACAAGGAATTCGCACGAAGGACCTGGAACACCATTCTGACCTGCTTCACATGAGACTCCCAATCATCCGAAAAGACCAAAATATCATCCAAATACACAATCAGGAATTTATCCAGGTACTCTCGGAGGATGTCATGCATAAAGGACTGAAATACCGATGGAGCATTGGAAAGCCCGAATGGCATAACCAGGTACTCAAAATGGCCCTCGGGCATATTAAATGCTGTTTTCCATTCATCGCCTTGTTTAATACGCACAAGATTATACGCCCCTCGAAGATCTATCTTGGTGAACCAACTAGCCCCTTTAATACGAGCAAACAAATCAGACAGCAACGGCAAAGGATACTGAAATTTGACTGTAATTTTATTAAGAAGGCGGTAATCAATACAAGGTCTCAAAGAACCATCCTTCTTGGCCACAAAAAAAGAACCCTGCTCCTAACGGTGATGACGACAGGCAAATATGGCCTTTCTTCAAGGATTCCTTTATATAACTCCGCATAGCGGCATGTTCTGGCACAGATAAATTGAACAATCGGCCCTTAGGAAACTTACTACCAGGAATCAAATTAATTGCACAATCGCAATCCCTATAAGGAGGTAGGGCACTGGCTTTGGGCTCATCAAATACATCCCGATAATCCGACAAAAACTCTGGAACTTCAGAAGGAGTGGAAGACGAAATAGACATAAATGGAACATCACCATGTACCCCCTGGCAACCCCAGCTGGACACAGACATAGATTTCCAGTCCAATACTGGATTATGAACCTGTAGCCATGGCAACCCCAAAACGACCACATCATGCAGATTATGCAACACCAGAAAGCGGATATCCTCCTGATGTGCAGGAGCCATGAACATGGTCAATTAGGTCCAATACTGAGGCTTATTCTTGGCCAAAGGCGTAGCATCAATTCCTCTCAATGGAATAGGATACTGCAAGGGCTCCAAGAAAAAACCACAGCGCCTAGCATACTCCAAGTCCATCAAATTCAGGGCAGCGCCTGAATCCACAAATGCCATAACAGAATAGGATGACAAAGAGCAAATCAGAGTAACAGACAATAGAAATTTAGACTGTACCGTACCAATGGTGGCAGACCTAGCGAACCGCTTAGTGCGCTTAGGACAATCGGAGATAGCATGAGTGGAATCACCACAGTAAAAACATAGCCCATTCCGACGTCTGTGTTCTTGCCGTTCAGCTCTGGTCAAAGTCCTCTCACATTGCATAGGGTCAGGCCCATGCTCAGATAGTACCGCCAAATGGTGCACAGCTTTACGCTCACGCAAGCGTCGATCGATCTGAATGGCCAAGGACATAGACTCATTCAGACCAGCAGGCATGGGAAACCCCACCATGACATCCTTAAGGGCTTCAGAGAGACCCTTTCTGAAGATTGCTGCCAGGGCACATTCATTCCACTGAGTGAGCACAGACCACTTTCTAAACTTCTGACAATATATCTCCGCTTCATCCTGACCCTGACACAGAGCCAGCAAGGTTTTCTCTGCCTGATCCACTGAATTAGGTTCGTCATAAAGCAATCCAAGCGCCAGGAAAAACGCATCAACATCACGCAATGCTGGATCTCCTGGCGCAAGGGAAAATGCCCAGTCTTGAGGGTCACCACGTAACAAAGAAATAATGATCTTTACTTGTTGAACAGGGTCACCTGAGGAGCGAGGTTTCAAGGCAAGAAACAATTTACAATTATTTTTGAAATTCAAGAACTTAGATCTATCACCAAAAAACAAATCAGGAATTGGAATCCTAGGCTCTGACATCGGATTCTGAACCACAAAATCTTGAATGTTTTTTATCCTTGTAGTGAGATTATCCATCCAAGAGGACAGACCTTGAATGTCCATGTTTACACCAGTGTCCTGAACCACCCAGAGGTAAAGGGGAAAATAGAGACAAAACACACTGCAAAGAAAAAAAAATGGTCTCAGAACTTCTCTTATCCCTCTATTGAGATGCATTAGTACTTTGGGCCACCTGTACTGTTATGACCTGGTGGTCAGGACAATAATGGACCTGGTGGTTAAGAGCACAAGGAATGACCTGATAGTTACTGATAATAAGGACGAGCTCTGGGACGTGGGAACTCTGCTGACCGCAATCCCTAAACCTATCAAACACACTAGAAATAGCCGTGGATTGCTCCTAACGCTCCCTATGCAACTCGGCACAGCCTAAGGAACTAGCTAGCCCTGAAGATAGAAAAATAAAGCCTACCTTGCCTCAGAGAAATTCCCCAAAGGAAAAGGCAGCCCCCCACATATAATGACTGTGAGTAAAGATGAAAATACAAACACAGAGATGAAATAGATTTAGCAAAGTGAGGCCCGACTTACTGAACAGACCGAGGATAGGAAAGGTTACTTTGCGGTCAGCACAAAAACCTACAAAAAGACCACGCAGAGGGCGCAAAAAGACCCTCCGCACCGACTCCCGGTGCGGAGGCACTCCCTCTGCGTCCCAGAGCTTCCAGCAAGCAAGACAACAAATTAAATAGCAAGCTGGACAGAAAAATGGCAAACCAAAGAAATACAAGCTGGAACTTAGCTTCTGATGGGAAGACAGGTCACAAGAACGATCCAGGAGTGAACAGACCAATACTGGAACATTGCCAGGTGGCATGGAGCAAAGATCTAAGTGGAGTTAAATAGAGCAGCAGCTAACGAATTAACCTCGTCACCTGTGAAACTCAGAAACACCCACCAGAGGAAGTTCATGGACAGAACCAGCCGAAGTACCATTCATGACCACAGGAGGGAGCCCAACAACAGAATTCACAACAGGGTAGTTAGCTCTTAGGCTGTGACGAGTTGCATAGGGAGCGTTAGGAGCAATCCACGGCTGCTTCTAGTTGTGTGTTGAGCTTAGGGTCTGCGGTCAGTATAGATACCACCTGCTCAGAGATAGTCTCATGTCGCTCCATAATCACCAGACCATAACAGGGGATATCTGAAACGTGGCTGGATGAGAGCCATGACTGAGCTGTTAACTTGCAGGGTTATAGTCTGTTCAGAAATGACCGTACAGATAAGCGAGGGGGAGGGGTGTGTCTATATGTAAAATCGTCCTTAAAACCCATCCGGCGTGATAATATAGGTGAATTAAGTGAAAATGTAGAATCCCTGTGGGTGGAGATAAGGGGAGGGGGAAAAATAATAAATTACTGATAGGGGTTTGTTATAAATCTCCAAAAATAATGGAAGCAATGGAGAATATCCTCATAAAGCAAATAGATGAAGCTGCGACTCAAGGAGAAGTCATTATTATGGGGGACTTCAACTACCCTGAAATAGATTGGGGAACAGAAACCTGCAGTTCCAGCAAAGGTGATCGGTGTCTGACAACTATGAGAGACAATTACCTTTCACAACTGGTTCAGGACCCAACAAGAAGGGGGGCACTGCTAGACCTAATATTAACCAACAGGCCAGACCGCATAGCAATTATGAGGGTTGGGGGTCACTTGGGGAATAGTGATCACAAAATAATAAGTTTTCATGTATCCTTTAATAAGATGTATAGTAGAGGGGTTACACGGACACTAAACTTCAGGAGGGCAAATTTCCAACGGATGAGAGATGATCTTGGTGCAATTAACTGGGACGATATCCTGAGACATAAAAATACACAAAGAAAATGGGAGACGTTTATTAGCATCCTGGATAGGACCTGTGCACAGTATATACCATATGGGAATAAACATACTAGAAATAGGAGGAAACCAATATGGCTAAATAGAGCTGTAAGGGGCGCAATAAGTGACAAAAAGAAAGCATTTAGAGAATTAAAGGAAGTAGGTAGTGATGAGGCATTAAATAAATACAGAAAAATAAAGTCTGTAAAAAGCAAATCAAGGCAGCAAAGATTGAGACAGAAAGACTCATTGCCAGAGAGAGTAAAAATAATCCCAAAATATTCTTTAACTACGTAAATAGTAAGAAACTAAAAAATGATAGTGTTGGCCCCCTTAAAAATAGTCTGGGTGAAATGGTGGATGAGGATAAGGAAAAAGCCGATATGCTAAATGACTTTTTTTCATCAGTATTTACAAAAGAAAATCCCATGGCAGACAATATGATCAGTGATAACAAAAATTCCCAATTAAGTGTCACCTGCTTAACCCAGCAGGAAGTACGGCGGCGTCTAAAAATCACTAAAATTTACAAATCTCCGGGCCCGGATGGGATACACCCTCGAGTACTGCAGGAATTAAGTACAGTCATTGATAGACCATTATTTTTAATCTTCAAAGAGTCCATAATAACAGGGTCTGTGCCACAGGACTGGCGTATAGCAAATGTGATGCCAATATTCAAAAAGGGGACAAAAACTGAACTCGGTAATTATAGGCCAGTAAGCTTAACCTCTACTGTGGGTAAAATCCTGGAGGGCATTCTAAGGGATGCTATACTGGAGTATCTGAGGAGGAATAACCTCATGACCCAGTATCAGCACGGGTTTACTAGGGACCGTTCATGTCAGACTAATCTGATCAGCTTCTATGAAGAGGTAAGTTCCGGACTGACCAAGGGAACCCAGTGGACGTAGTGTATATGGACTTTTCAAAAGCTTTTGATACGGTGCCACACAAAAGGTTGATACATAAAATGAGAATAATGGGGATAGGGGAAAATATGTGTAAGTGGGTTGAGAGCTGGCTCAGGGATAGGAAACAAAGGGTGGTTATTAATGGAGCACACTCGGACTGGGTCGCGGTTAGCAGTGGGGTACCACAGGGGTCAGTATTGGGCCCTCTTCTTTTTAACATATTTATTAATGACCTTGTAGTAGAATTTCAATATTTGCAGATGACACTAAACTGCAGGGTAATGAATACATGGGAGGACAATTTTATATTACAGGATGATTTTTTTAAACTTGAAACTTGGGCTGATAAATGGCAAATGAGCTTTAATGGGGATAAATGTAAGGTCATGCACTTGGGTAAAAGTAATAAGATGTATAACTATGCGCTTAATTCTAAAACTCTGGGCAAAACCGTCAATGAAAAAGACCTGGGTGTATGGGTGGATGACAAACTCACATCTAGTGGCCAGTGTCAGGCAGCTGCTACAAAGGCAAATAAAATAATGGGATGCATTGAAAGAGGCATAGATGGTCATGAGGAGAACATAATTTTACCTCTATACAAGTCACTAGTGCGACCACACTTAGAATACTGTGCGCAGTTCTGGTCTCCGGTGTATAAGAAAGACATAGCTGAACTGGAGCGGGTGCAGAGAAGAGCGACCAAGATTATTAGAGGACTGGGGGGTCTGCAATACAAGATAGATTATTACACTTGGGGCTATTTAGTTTGGAAAAACGAAGACTAAGGGGTGATCTTATTTTAATGTATAAATATATGAGGGGACAGTACAAAGACCTTTCTGATTATCTTTTTAATCATAGACCTGAGACAGGGACAAGGGGCATCCTCTACATCTGGAGGAAAAATGGTTTAAGCATAATAACAGACGCGGATTCTTTACTGTAAGAGCAGTGAGACTATGGAACTCTCTGCCGTATGATGTTGTAATGAGTGATTCATTACTTAAATTTAAGAGGGGACTGGATGCCTTTCTGATAAAAAGTATAATGTTACAGGGTATATACACTAGATTCCTTGATAGGGGGTTGATCCAGGGAACTAGTCTGATTGCCGTATGTGGAGTCGGGAAGGAATTTTTTTCCCCAAGGTGCAACTCTTTGCCACATGGGTTTTTTTTGCCTTCCTCTGGATCAACATGTTAGGGCATGTTAGGTTAGGCTACGGGTTGAACTAGATGGACTTATAGTCTTCCTTCAACCTTAATAACTATGTAACTATGTAACTATATAAGCATTTTGTCTGTTTGTATATGTAGCCCAGAACAACTTTTCTGTCTGTGCGGAATCTTGTGTCATCCACGTGAATAACTTCTTCGGTCTGTATGAAGTTTACGATCTCTACGACTAGTACAGCCCCATAAAGTTCAAGTCTGGGTATGAGCTCAGGTTAGGGAGCCAATTTAGTCTTTCCAAGTAGAAATCCGACATGGGCTTCATTGTTAGTCTATATCCTTCAAATAGACAACAGCTTCAATAGTTTCGGTAGAGGCATCAGAGAATATATGGATCTCTTTCCTTTGACTTGTAGATTCCCTCCAGGACCTCTATTTTAGCTGTTTTCAGGCAGTGGTTCTTCCCAGTCCTTATTAGACTGAGAGGTGCCTGAGCAGAAGCTTGCCTTGTATAGTCAGAGGTGCAACAAACCCAAGTGGATCATACAGACAGTTCACCACTGACAGGACATAAGGTACCGTCACACTGACCAACTTCACAACGATATCGCTAGCGATCCGTGACGTTGCAGCGTCCTGGAAAGCGATATCGTTGTGTTTGACACACAGCAGCGATCTGGATCCTGCTGTGACATCGTTGGTCGGAGCAGAAAGTCCAGAACTTTATTTCGTCGCTGGATCTCCCGCAGACATCGCTGAATCGGCGTGTGTGACGCCGATCCAGCGATGTCTTCGCTGGTAACCAGGGTAAACATCGGGTTACTAAGTGCAGGGCTGCGCTTAGTAACCCGATGTTTACCCTGGTTACCAGTGTAAATGTAAAAAAAAAAAACACTACATACTTACATTCCGGTGTCTGTGTGACAGCTCTCCAGCGACCAAGCAGCGACGCTGCAGCGATCGACATCGTTGTCGGTATTGCTGCAGCGTCGCTTAGTGTGACGGTACCTTAATAGCATCATGCCACTTCTGAGGGGATGTAAAGAATTTCAATTATTTTTCCCACTTTATCATGTATGGGAGTGTTCTCTCCAAGGGGGGATTATTGAGCATCTTATAAAAGTATATAAACCCGAGTTTTCCCTGCCAGAGGAGAAAAGTGATCTTTTCAGGGAAAAAGTTAAAGGTAAAGTCCAAGGAGTAGGCCCAGTGTAAATCAAATGCCTAACTTGAAGGTATTTATTAAAGGCCTCCCTCAGGGATGGATGAGAAGTCAGGATATCATTAAATGGAATTAAGCCAAAGTCATCTATAAGGTCTCCCAATGAATTAATACCCGCAGCGTCCCATCTTGACATGACTTTGGTCTTGATAAAACACAGTGGACCTATACTAGCAGATGACATGGCTCCCAAAACCATAATTAATTGTGGGTACTTAACACTAGACCTTGGAAATCAAGGTCCCAGAGTCTGGAGGAAGAGTGGAGAGGCCACAATCCAAGCTGCTTGAGATCTATTCTTGCCATTTGCAAGAATTTCATTTAGGTGTACCGCTGCCCGCGAAGCAAATTCACTCTGATCAAGATGCCTGTTTTCTTGGGAAAGTGATGGAAGAGTTACACCATCTGTACCAGATCACAACATCTCGGACAACGCCTTACCACTCTCAGGGAAATAGAGCCTGTGAACAGTTCAACCGCACTCTTATACAGATGTTAAGAACGCTGGAGGAAGAGCCCCTGTAGCAATATGTTATATTTATGACAGGATTCATCAAACAGAACATGGTGGCAGCGGTGGGATAGAACCTGCAAATTCTTAGAGCTTATATGAGGCTGGAACTGCACAGATCACTGCAACTGTAAGTACAGATTCCCTGACAGTACAGAAAAAATGGAGACTGGTCTGAAGCCCCCTCAGAGACTGGATGTCACTTCATGTAATCTGTCCCAGACTTGGAGACATTGGAAGGAAGAGTTTACACTGTATGTGGATCTGACTGTGGGCCCCACTGATGACAAACGGAAAGTAAAGCTGTTTTATTACCTAATTGGGGAAAATGGCAGAGAATTAGCCCACACCTTGCTCCCAGACACAGACAACCTCCTCCTAGCAGACATTGTGCAGGCATTTGATAAACACTGTGACCCAAAGAAGAATGAGACAGTGGAAAGATAGAAGTTTTTCACAAGACATCAGAAGGATGGTGAAAATGTGGACAGATATCTGACAGAGCTGAGGAGACTTGCAGAAACATGTGGCTTTGGAGAGATCAGGGACAGTCTAATCAAGGACAGAATGGTGTGTGGCATAAAGGACAGTCATCTCAAAGAAAGATTATTGAGAGAGGAAGGCATGACTTTAGAGAAATGTATGCAAATCTGCAGGGCTGCTGAGCTCACAAAGCACAGCCTGAAGATGATGGCAGGCACCAGTGAGAATGATGATGACAAGGTACATACAGTATCTATGAAAGGAAAGACAGGACCAGACTACCCTATAAACACTGTCCACTGCAAGTATTGTGGGAAAAGACATGAGAGAGACAAAACCAAGTGTCCAGCATATGGGGAAACCTGCAGGTCATGTGGCAAGAAGAATCATTCCTCTGCTGTCTGCAGGCAAGGAAGAGGCAAACAGTACAGACAGCTTCACACTGTGACACCAGACACTGACAGTGCAGAGGACATTACATGGCTACAAATGCAGTCTACAACAGAGAAAGTCAATGTAGTCGGGCAGTCAGTAGTGAAGGATGCCAAGCAGCTTTATGCAACATTCCTGTTGGATGAGAAGCCCATTAGATTTCAGCTGGATTGTGGAGCAAGCTGCAATGTAATTTAATTTGATCTGCTAAACAAACAGGTTTCTATTGAGCCAACTGACAAGGTACTGGTGATGTACAACAAAAGTGTTCTGAAACCAATGGAGACATGTAAGCTAAAAATACGAAACCCATGTAACAGAAAGAGTTATAGAGTTGAATTTACCGTGTTACGGGGTAGTAACCATGTACCATTACTGGGAGTAAAAGCAGTTCAGGCAATGGACTTAATAAAAGTACAGTCTCAGAACATTATGTCTGTTGAAGTTGCCCAGGATATACAAAATCCAAAACTAAATGCAGAGCACAACTTGGACATGCAGAAAATAAAAGCAGAGTATGCTGATGTATTTGAAGGTGATGGATGCTTTGAAGGTAAATATAGGCTAGAAATTGACAACACAGTACAGCCCACCAGATTACCTACAAGAAGAGTGCCTGTAGCTTTAATGCAACCACTGAAAGTAGAACTGCAAGATCTACAAAGAAGAGGCATGATAGCACCAGTCTATAAGAGCACAGATTGGATCAGCAGTTTGGTCATAGTGCAGAAACCATCGGGCAAGTTAAGAATATGTATTGATCCTAAGCCATTCAACAAGGCGCTGAAACGAAATCATTACCCAATGCCAACATTAGATGATGTTCTACCAGATTTATCAAAGGCTAAACTATTTTCTGTATGTGATGTAAAAAATGGATTCTGGCATGTGGCCCTGACTGAAGATTCAAGTTTATTGACAACATTTTCTTCACCATTTGGACGCTTTAAATGGCTGAAAATGCCCATGGGACTAAAACCTGCTCCAGAGATATTCCAGCAGAAATTGATGCAGGCTTTGGAAGGACTTACTGGAGTGAAGACAATAGCGGATGATATCCTAGTAGTGGGAGAAGGTGAAAATATGGAATCTGCAATCAAGGATCACGATCAGAAGATGATACAATTTTTGGACAGATGCAGAGAAAAAAACATAAAGCTGAATTTGGACAAATTCAAATTGAAAATGACAGAAGTGGCCTATATTGGTCATCGACTGACTTCAACTGGGGTCAAAGTGGATCCTGAAAAGGTGAGAGCAATACAAGATTTGCCTACCCCTACTGATGTTTCTGGAGTACAATGATTTTTGGGCATGGTGAATTATCTCTCAAAATTTTGCAGACATCTGTCAGACATGTGTGAGCCACTGAGACAGCTAACCCACAAAGATGTGCGCTGGGAATGGACAGAAAGCCAGGAGACTGCTTTCCGAGCAGTAAAGAATGCCATTGCAGATACAGCAACCCTAAAGTACTTCGATCCAGATCGAGAAGTGGTGGGTACAATGTGATGCTTCGGAAAAAGGCCTTGGAGCCACATTAATGCAGAACAAACAGCCAATTACATTTGCAAGCAGAGCCCTTACAACAACAGAGCAGGGATATGCGCAGATTGAGAAGGAACTACTGGCTGTGGTATTTGGGATGGAGAAGTTTCACCAGTACACCTATGGTCGACGGGTAACAGTGCAGTCGGATCACAAACCATTGGAGAGCATTACAAAGAAGCCATTTTTACTAAATGCCCCAAAGAGACTACAGCGCATGCTGTTGCGACTTCAGAAATATGATGTTGACATCGGGTACTGTCCAGGAAGAGACTTACTGATTGCAGATACGCTAAGCAGAGCTTACCTTCCTGTCACAAATGATGAGGAGGAAGACATTGAAACCATCAATATGTGTAACTACCTTGCAGTGTCAAAAGAAAAGGTCAAGCAAATCCAGACGTTTACAGAGAAGGATAAAAGTCTCCAGAGTTTAAAGACGGTCATCTTGCAGGGCTGGCCAAAATACAAGCAGCATGCTCCGAGGGAAGTCTCACCATTCTTCCACATAAGAGATGAATTGTCAGTGCAGCAAGGAATCATCTTTAAAGGAGACAGGGCTGTTATACCTGAAGTTCTCAGAAGAGGCATATTGAAGACATTACACTCTTCTCACTTAGGCATGGAAGGATGCCTACGTCGTGCACGAGAATCAGTTTATTGGCCAGGAATGAATGACCACATAAAAAATTACATAGCACAATGTGAAATATGTGCATCCTGCAATGATAAGCAACCAAAGGAGACATTGCAACCTCATGAAATTCCACATAGGCCTTGGTCAAAAATAGGAACAGACTTGTTCACATGGAATGACAAAGAATACCTGATTACAGTGGACTATTTCTCTAACTTCTGGGAGGTTGATTTGGTGCAGGACACAAGGGCGAGAACAGTGATTAAAAAAACTCAAGGCCCATTTTGCCAGGTATGGCATTCCAGATATCGTTTTCTCTGACAATGCGGCACAGTTTACGTCGGAAGAATTCAAAACTTTCAGTAAGAAATGGGAATTTGAACACCAGACGTCTTCTCCAAGATATCCTCAGAGTAATGGGAAAGCAGAGTCAGCAGTAAAAATGGCCAAAAGACTCATGCAGAAAGCAAACCAGGCGGGTGCTGATGTATATCTGTCTATACTGGATCATAGAAACACACCCACCCAAGGCCTAGACAGCAGTCCGGCACAGAGGCTCATGAGTAGGCGTACAAAGACACTAGTACCAACTGCGAGTCATCTGTTAGAGCCAAAGCTGCTGGGAAACATCGAAGCTAAATTACAGAAGAATCAAGCTAGGCAAGCTTTCTATTACAATAAATCTGCAAAGGATCTGCCTGAGCTCGAGAGAAATGACAACATTCGGCTGCAGCCAAGCACCACATTTGACAAACACTGGCAAAAGGCAAAGGTTGTCCAGAAACTGGGACCTCGGTCTTACGAAATTCTAACAGACGACGGAAGAAGACTAAGGAGGAATCGAAGATATTTGAGGAAAACGCAAGAAAGAGATGATTCATGGCCTTGTGAACAGTATCCAGACACCCAAGGCAACGAGGCAGCAAGTACAAGTCAGGCAACAACAGTGACAGCTGACCATCAGGGTGAGGACTCTGGCCAGAGACAGACAATATCAGAAGAACTACCAGATGTACCAGATGTAGAAAGTGACACATCTTATATTACCAGAGCTGGCAGAATTAGCAAAAAGCCGGCGCACCTCAAAGATTATATCTCACTGGACGTACTTGGTTAATTTCTAACTTTGTCATAGTATACATTAGTTTAGTATCTTTTATTGTTCCTCTAGTTAAAAGAGAAAGGATGTAGCAATATGTTATATGTTCATGTGGCCTCTAGGGGTCTCACTACTTTTATGTGTGTTCTATATTCTTTGTTTGGAACTTGTTGGATGTTGTTGTACTCGGAACTCATGTAATGGAGGTTGAGACATGATGTGAATAAAGAGCCTGGAGATACTCACAGAGTGTGATTTATGACAGGATTCATCAAACAGAACAGCCCCGAGGCCTAAATTCGTAGCTGAGTTAGTGTGGGTGTACAACAACCGAATACATCGCACCATCGGTTACACTCCTTATACCTTGTTGTTCGGTCGCCCAGGAAGTGACATTACCGACTGGAGCTGGACCCAGAGGAGGACTAACCATGGACGGGGGTGTCTACCTGGGTCCGAGAATAATGTAATCGCCTGCAGACTTTAAAGACCAGATTACAGGAAATGGAGCATTCAGAAACTACCCCTCTGCGAGAGACAGCTCTTCAAGCTAGGGACCGGGTGTTGGTTCGAGATAAACACCCTCAAGATAAGCTGGAGTACCGGTGGGAGAATATTCTGTATCAGGTGAAGCGATGAATCAACTCCGAAGGGCCCGTCTACGAGTTCCAACCTGAAGGGGAAGAAAACGCTTCCACTCGTATAGTCCATGCTTCAACCCTGTTTGTCAAGAGATCCTGACCAAATAGAGGAGGTGCAAGATGCTCCCGAAGTACCCCCATCAGACATTTCTGATTGTGAAGAAGAGGAAGATCCTGAATAGCCGCCTGTGAGACAAAGAGAGGCGAGAGCTTGCAGTCCCTATAATGGCTGTCCCGTTGGAAATGGGCGTGTCCCCGCCCTCACTGTACAACCTGACTCGACTATCCAATTGGACTCGGCTACTCTTTCTGACTTACATCGCTCCGAACGGGCAACAGCCGGAATACCCCCCAACCGATACAATCAAGACCAATTTATTTGGCAACAAATTGTCCAAGGAATTGAAGAATGTTAATGTACTTTACAGGAACTCTCGTCCATGGAGTGGTGAGGAAAAGGAAAGGGAGAGTGTAAGAAGATAGACCAGACCTGACCGGGGTACCTCTCTTGCATCGGCTTCGAAACCATCGGTGCTGTCACCATTGTTGCCTGGGGAAAGTTTTCCAACCCGGACTGACCTTTGAACTTGACAGCAGGGGGCAGGACCATGATAAAAGGCTCCATGTGGGAAAGAGAGGGCAGACTTGGTGGGAAGACAGAGCGCGCAGCAGGGGAAGGTTTGTGCTCCATCCTATGAGCATTGTGTGAGCACAGGCCCGCGCTAGAGATTCCCTGTGTCCAGTTACACTGACTTTGGACAGACTTCTGACGGGTGCCCGTTGGCCCCTGTTACTGCTAGTTACAGACGTTTCGGGCCAGTGGATACTGTGCCCATTCTGCCTAAGACAAACCGGGTGACTCAACCATAACTGCGTTATTGCTCACCTGTATACCCCCACCGAGATGAGTCACGCTACGGCGGTGTAACAGACTGTGCTGCACCCCATACGATGAACCGAGGAGCCAGGACCCCACTTGGAACAAAGAGGACTCATCCCCATCACCGGGAACTGGAGCTCCAGCTTCGACAGAACTAAACCGGAGTCATCATGCACCAGTTGCGCAGGCACCACCGTTGGAACTTAAAGGCTCTGCAGCCAGGAAGCCAGCGGACTGATAAGCTTACCCTTTTATGATCAGTTGCTTAACCTGTTACCTCGCCCTGCATCCATATCTTGCCAATAACAACCCCCTGTACATCCTGCTTAGTTCATTACCTCCCTGCGTGGCGTATACCCCTGTTAATAAACCTGTTAACTCTTGCTCTGCCTCCTGTCCGTTACTGCATCCTGTTACCTGTTGACACCTGCTCTACTCAACATACATCAGATGTCCACTCCAACAGATGCTCAGTAGATTCTTGTCAATGTGAACTGTTCTTCTCAGCGCACAGTGACAATGCGCTTTTTCATCAGCTCTGATCAGAAGCGACAAGCCGTCTTTAGAGCGCACTGTCATTGTACAGTGTCAGTAAAGAATGAGCGAGCAGAGGCCAGCGCCACCCCTACAAATGACATCACTTGCGATGGCGGGACTGGTCTCTGATTGCTCACTTTCTCCTTACAATGTGGACTGACTGTGCGCTCTGTTCTTTTTTTTTTTTGTTTAAATAGTTTTTTATTGAAAGCAAACATGCACAATACAATTTATGCACTGTCCAGTGCGCTCTGTTCTTAGCTCATCACTTCTGATCAGAGCTGTCGAGAGAGAAATGTTCTTTTTTTGGCTATTTTTGTTTTCTAATCTTTGGGGGCGCTTAGAATCAAAGAGTCGATCCCACCTTCAAAACAGAGGTTGAGCTATTTGGTGCACAACGATTTTACAATGGATAATGGATCTTTTTGTGTTAACCCCTTTACCCCCAAGGGTGTATTGCACGTTAATGACAGGCCAATTTTTACAATTCTGACCACTGTCCATTTATGAGGTTATAACTCTGGAACGCTTCAACAGATCCCGGTGATTCTGACATTGTTTTCTCGTGACATATTGTACTTCATGATAGTGGTAAAAATTATTTGATATTACCTGCGTTTATTTGTGAAAAAAATAGAAATTTGGCGAAAATTTTGAAAATTTTGCAATTATCCAACTTTGAATTTTTATGCAATTAAATCACAGAGATATGTCACACAAAATACTTATTAAGTAACATTTCCCACATGTCTACTTTACATCAGCACAATTTTGGAACCAAAATTTTTTTTTAGGGAGTTATAAGGGTTAAAAGTTGACCAGCAATTTCTCATTTTTACAACACCATTTTTTTTTTTAGGGACCACATCTAATTTGAAGTCATTTTGAGGAGTCTATATGATAGAAAATAACCAAGTGTGACACCATTCTAAAAACTGCACCCCTCAAGGTGCTCAAAACCACATTCAAGAAGTTTATTAACCCTTCAGGTCTTTCACAGGAGTTTTTGGAATATTTAAATAAAAATGAACATTTAACTTTTTTTTCACAAAAAATTTACTTCACCTCCAATTAGTTTTATTTTACCAAGAGTAACAGGAGAAAATGGACCCCAAAAGTTGTTGTACAATTTGTCCTGAGTACACCGATACCCCATATGTGGGGGTAAACCATTGTTTGGGCGCATGGCAGAGCTCGGAAGCGCCCTTTTACTTTTCAATGCAAAATTGACTGGAATTGAGATGGGACGCCATGTTGCGTTTGGTGAGCCCCTGATGTGTCTAAACATTGAAATCCCCCACAAGTAACACCATTTTGGAAAGTAGACCCCCTAAGGAACTTATCTAGATGCATGGTGAGCACTTTGACCCAATAAGTGATTCACAGAAGGTTATAATACTGAGCCGTTAAAATGAAAAATCATATTTTTTCACAAAAATTATCTTTTTGCCCCCAATTTTTTATTTTCTTAAGGGTAAGAGAATAAATTGGACCCCAAAAGTTGTTGTACAATTTGTCCTGAGTACGCTGATACCCCATATGTGGGGGTAAACCACTGTTTGGGCGCATGGGAGAGCTCGGAAGAGAAGGAGCGCCGTTTGACTTTTCAATGAAAATTGACAGGAATTGAGATGGGACGCCATGTTGCGTTTAGAGAGCCACTGATGTGCCTAAACATTGAAATCCCCCACAAGTAACACCATTTTGGAAAGTAGACCCCCTAAGGAACTTATCTAGATGCATGGTGAGCACTTTGACCCAATAAGTGATTCACAGAAGTTTATAATACTGAGCCGTTAAAATAAAAAATCATATTTTTTCACGAAAATTATCTTTTTGCCCCCAATTTTTTATTTTCCCAAGGGTAAGAGAATAAATTGGACCCCAAAAGTTGTTGTACAATTTGTCCTGAGTACGCTGATACCCCATATGTGGGGGTAAACCACTGTTTGGGCGCATGGGAGAGCTCGGAAGAGAAGGAGCGCCGTTTGACTTTTCAATGCAAACTTGACAGGAATTGAGATGGGACACCATGCTGCGTTTAGAGAGCCACTGATGTGCCTAAACATTGAAACGCCCCACAGGTGACACCATTTTGGAAAGTAGACCCCCTAAGGAACTTATCTAGATGTGTGGTGAGCACTTTGAGCCCCCAAGTGTTTCACTATGTTAGGGCTAGCGGAACGCACCAAATAATAAGACAGATAGAGTAAGGTGCGTTCGCAGCCCGGGGTCCACCGTGCAGAGATGGAACCTGCTGCCAAGTAATGACGGACTATATGGGGGTACAATGTGTATACACACACGGGTTAACCTCACCCTGTGTGAAAGAAGCGAACCCTGTTGCGTCACAGGGCCGCGGTACCGCACCAAGAGCGCAAGCAAGGAGTCTCAGAACTCAATCCCAAGACACAGGATTTGAGTACATAGACCTCATGCGCTCGACATCGCTACTGGGGTGTCAGAGTGACAGCAATAGAAGCACGAGAGTGCATGCAGTGCCGCACTGGCGAATGCCACTAACCACCCAGGCTTGGATCAGGAAAGTGCTGTGAAAGTGCACGGCGCCGCACTGGCGGTCACAGCAATAAGACGCTGTATTGTGTGTTTACGTGCTGATGGCTAAGTCGGGCGCTAGATAGCAATCGTTCATTCGCGACCAGTCAACAACACTAGGAATGGGAATGATCTAGGAGCTTTCATCCATTGACATACATCCATCAAGACACACACATTATCAAGTCTATACTAGCGCATGGCCGTGCGGTCATGCACAGCTTATATAGTTGCAGCACGTTCAGGACCTTCCAATAAAGGACCAATGGGAAGCTGCTACTGAAGTTTTGCGTTTTCAGGACCTTCCTGGAGGACCAATGGGATGTGCTGCAGTACCTGAGCATGTGACCCTCGATCTCCAACGGGAGATCTTGCCCTGGGCATGCTCAGAAAGAGAAAAGCATGACTTAGTCCCAAAAGCATCTGCTCGCCGCTGCCCAACACTGACTTCAATGGCAGAAGCAGGAAAAGCAGCAGTAACTCTTTGTACAGAGTGAGACTGAGCAGACTCCACTGCGGCTGGAGAAGAATGGGAGACCACAGCGGAGATGGCTCGAGATTCCCCTTGTGCAGACGCGGGAACTCGACACCTAACACACTACAGCTTATAACGCAGAGCCGTGAAAATAAAAAATCCTTTTTTTTCCACAAAAATTGTTTTTTAGCCCCCAGTTTTGTATTTTCCCTAGGGTAACAGGAGAAGTTGGACCCCAAAAGTTGTTGTTTAATGTGTCCTGAGTACGCTGATACCCCATATGTTGGGGTAAACCCCTGTTTGGGCCCACGGGAGAGCTCGGAAGAGAAGGAGCACTGTTTTACTTTATCAACGCAGAATTGGCTGGAATTGAGATCGGATGCCATGTCGCGTTTGGAGAGCCCCTGATGTGCCAATTATAACTGAAACCCTAATCCAAACACATCCCTATCCCTAATCCCAACGGTAACCCTAACCACACCCCTAACCTTGACACACCCCTAACCCTAATCCCAACCCTATTCCCAACCGTAAATGTAATCCAAACCCTAACCCTAACTTTAGCCCCAACCCTAACTGTAGCCTTAACCCTAGCCCCAACCCCAGCCCTAACCCTAGCCCTAACCCTAGCCCTAACCCTAACACTAATGGGAAAATGGAAATAAATAAATTTTTTTAATTTTTCCCTAACTAAGGGGGTGATGAAGGGGGGTTTGATTTACTTTTATAGTGGGGGTTTTTAGCGGATTTTTATGATTGGCAACCGTCACACACTGAAAGACACTTTTTATTGCAAAAAATATTTTTTGCGTTACCACATTTTGAGAGCTATAATTTTTCCATATTTTGGTCCACAGAGTCATGTGAGGTCTTGTTTTTTGCGGGACAAGTTGACGTTTTTATTGGTAACATTTTCAGGCATGTGACATTTTTTGATCGCTTTTTATTCCGATTTTTGTGAGGCAGAATGACCAAAAACCAGCTATTCATGAATTTCTTTTGGGGGAGGCGTTTATACCGTTCCACGTTTGGTAAAATGGATAAAGAAGTTTTATTCTTCGGGTCAGTACGATTACAGCAATACCTCATTTATATCATTTTTTTATGTTTTGGCGCTTTTATACGATAAAAACTATTTTATAGAAAAAATAATTATTTTTGCATCGCTTTATTCTCAGGACTATAACTTATTTATTTTTTCACTGATGATGCTGAATGGTGGCTCGTTTTTTATGGGACAAGATGACGTTTTCAGCAGTACCATGGTTATTTATATCCGTCTTTTTGATCGCGTGTTATTCCACTTTTTGCTTGGCGGTATGATAATAAAGCGTTGTTTTTTGCCTTGTTTTTTTTTTTTTTTTTTTTTACAGTGTTCCCTGAAGGGGTTAACTAGTGGGACAGTTTTATAGGTCGGGTCGTTACGGACGCAGCGATACTAAATATGTGTACTTTTTTTTTTTTTTTAATTTAGATAAAGAAATGTATTTATAGGAACAAATATATATATATATATATATATATATATATATATATGAGTCAAAATTGGAACAGCATCACGTATTACCGCAGTTGTCGTGCAGCGCTTTCCCAACCAATGTTCAAATGGCTTCCAATAATAGAGATAAAAAAAGGAAAACAGCACAAAAATTAAAGAAAAACGGGCTTTAATGCCTGAATGGCGTGGCAACGTTTCGGATATGGTATCCTTTCTCAATATAATAATAATATAATATTTTTTTTTTTTAGGAATTTTTAAAAAAATTTTTTTACACATGTGAATATATTTTTTTTTACACTATAACATTGCCCCAGGAGGGGCATCATGTTATAGTGTAAGATCGCTGATCTGACACTTTGCTGTGCACTGTGTCAGATCAGCGATCTGACGTGCACTCCTGGAGGCTTCCCGGCGCCTGCTCCGAGCAGGCGCTGTGAAGCCACCTCCCTGCAGGACGTCAGCTGCGATAGTCAGTTGACACCCGGCCATGATCGGCCACGCTCCCCCCGTGAGCGCGGCCGATTGCTATGACGTACTATCCCGTCGAGGGTCAGATAGGCCCAGGTCACCTCGACGGGATAGTACATCTAAGGTCAGAGAGGGGTTAAAGTGGTGAAAAACAGATAATAGGGATGCGTGACTCCCTCTTAGGCTGCTTTCACACATCAGTTTTTTGCCATCAGTCACAATCCATCGAATTGTGAAAAAAACGGATCCGTCGCAGATTGTGAAAAACTGATGCGACAGATGTTTTTTTTTTGCCGGCTCTGACTAGCTGATCCAGCTAATTAGATCCTAAAAAAATTGGAGCATGCTGAGTTAAAAAAGGGAATCAGTCGCCGAATCCGTCACTGTCCGTTTTTTCGACGAACACACAAAAAAGTTACTATGTCTGTTTTCTCTGGGTGCCGGATAAACTATTTTCCACGGATCTGGCGAAAAGCGGATGAAACGTGAGGCCATCCCTCGCAATTAATTTGTCTTAAATGAAAAAAAAACATAAAAGAGAATGAAGCAAAAAGCAAAACATTGATAATTTCACACAAAACTCCAAAAATGGGCCAGACAAAAGTATTGGCACCCTCAGCCTAATACTTGGTTGCACAACCTTTAGCCAAAATAACTGCGACCAACCGCTTCTGGTAACCATCAATGAGTTTCTTACAATGCTCTGCTGGAATTTTAGACCATTCTTCTTTGGCAAACTGCTCCAGGTCCCTGATATTTGAAGGGTGCCTTCTCCAAACTGCCATTTTTAGATCTCTCCACAGGTGTTCTATGGGATTCAGGTCTGGACTCATTGCTGGCCACCTTAGAAGTCTCCAGTGCTTTCTCTCAAACCATTTTCTAGTGCTTTTTGAAGTGTTTTGGGTCATTGTCCTGCTGGAAGACCCATGACCTCTGAGGGAGACCCAGCTTTCTCACACTGGGCCCTACATTATGCTGCAAAATTTGTTGGTAGTCTTCAGATATGATATGTACCCTTGTACATATTTCCAATTGTCTCATTTGTAATATCCTTGTAATATTTTTATAAACACTGCCTAATCTTTCGGAGTAAAATATTTAAATTACTAGTTTTGTTCTTCCTGCTCTAAAATGTACCCTAAGTCTTCTGAAGGGAATTACGCTACTGTTTTGGGTTAGCTTCGGACCCATTTAATCAAAGCTAATGGCAGCATACCTTGTTTTGGGCTTTTGGGAGTCGTTGTAGTGACGGCGGCGTTGATAATTATTGTTCCTGCCTGAGTGGGAGTAGTTATATCGCCTCGCTGCAGTGTGCCCGATAACCAGTACCTAGCAGGCAGCCCTTCTGGCAACTAATTACTCTAGGTGCAGTACCTAATCTGAGCTGAGGGTAAGGGGGCGCCAGAGAGCTGCAAGTTTGCAAGCGGAACTGTAAAGCGGATATACATAAATCCCTGCAGTTCGTGTTATATTGCAGAGCAGTGGGATAACTAAAATAAGCCCCTGCGGTAAACTAAGAGGTCAGTAGCCTTGTGTGTGTTTTCATCACATTGTAGAAGTGGAGGGATAACTAAGATAAGCCTCCCTTCACATGTGATAGCTGTCTGTTGGCCTAAAGTCACCCCGATCCGTGACGTAGGGGTGACGGTCACGGTGTGAATCGTGACATTGATGCCTTTGCCCAAAAAGCTCTACTTTTGTCTCATCTGACCAGAGAACATTCTTCCAAAACATTTTAGGCTTTTTCAGGTAAGTTTTGGCAAACTCCAGCCTGGCTTTTTTATGTCTCGGGGTAAGAAGTGGGGTCTTCCTGGGTCTCCTACCATACAGTCCCTTTTCATTCAGACGCCGACGGATAGTACGGGTTGACACTGTTGTACCCTCGGACTGCAGGGCAGCTTGAACTTGTTTAGATGTTAGTTGAGGATCTTTATCCAACATCCGCACAATCTTGCGTTGAAATCTCTTGTCAATTTTCCTTTTCCGTCCACATCTAGGGAGGTTAGCCACAGTGACATGGGCTTTACACTTCTTGATGACACTGCGCACGGTAGACACAGGAACATTCAGGTCTTTGGAGATGGACCTGTAGCCTTGAGATTGCTCATGCTTCCTCACAATTTGGTTTCTCAAGTCCTCAGACAGTTCTTTGGTCTTCATTCCTTTCTCCATGCTCAATGTGGTACACACAAGGACACAGGACAGAGGTTGAGTCAACTTTAATCCATGTCAACTGGCTGCAAGTGTGATTCAGTTATTGCCAACACCTGTTAGGTGCCACAGGTAAGTGACAGGTGCTGTTAATTACACAAATTAGAGAAGCATCACATGATTTTTCGAAAAGTGCCAATACTTTTGTCCACCCCCTTTTTTATGTTTGGTGTGGAATTATATCCAATTTGGCTTTAGGACAATTCTTTTTGTGTTTTTTCATTGAAGACAAATTAAATGAAGATAATAATACCCAAGAATTTGTGATTGCAATCATTTTCAGGGAGAAACTGAGTATTATCTGACAGAATTGCAGGGGTGTCAGTACTTTTGGCCACAACTGTACATTAGAGTTGTCCACTCTCCCTCCCTATGTTGTTATTAATCTATGTTCTGGGTGTAAGGTAATAAATGTCATAAAAAAGTGTTAATAATGAAAAGAGATGTAGTGCAATATGTTGTTATCCATTTTGCTTGGTCCTGTTATTTATTCATTGTATGTTTTGGTAGTGCTGTCAGAAAATCTCAGCAGGCGGTGTGTGAGCAAAGTTGTTGTTTTTTTTTTTAATACCAATTCTATCCACAGTTTAGAGGGCGATGATGGAGCCAGTCTAACGATCTAGTTAGGACGACTATGTCAGGGTATAAGGCCATAGACTAAAGCCTCACAGTAAACGATCCCTGAATATCGGGCACATCCATAGCCTTATTACTGCCCCCTGAAACATGACCACAGTCTAGGGAGAGTCATTGAGAAAAATGAGGAAACACGAACTAAAAACATTTAACTGATCAATATCGTAAAACACAAAAGTAAAACTGTGATGTATTTTATATACTAATAATACAATGATGTCGCTATTCCATGGTGTTTCACCATTCAGAGGTTCCAGGTTCAATGTCAGACACTGAGTGTTGGACACAAAAGGTAATAAGTGTTTGTAGAATAAGGTCCGGCCACCGGCCACTATCTGTATAAAGACTGAATTTTATCAGTTAACAGAATACATAGTTACGTTTGATAAATGTGAAAAAAATGTAAGTAAACCTAGAAGTATTTTTATTTTGTATTGTAATTAATAATAATCTTTATTTTTAGATAGTGCTAAATTCCCTATCAGTATGTCTTTGGAATGTGGGAGGAAACCGGAGAACCCGGAGGAAACCCACGCAAACACGGAGAGAACATACAGACTCTTTGCAGATGTTGTCCAAGGTGGGATTTGAACCCAGCGCTACAAGGCTGCTGTGCTAACCACTGAGCCACCGTGCTGCCCATATAACTAATAATAGGATGGAAGGATAAGGGAGGGGTAAAACTAGGAACAGAACCAGTAGACACAATCATAGTCAGGGAGTCAGCCGGGGTCAGATGCCAGGTGATCAGTAGAAGAATGTGAAGGTCCTTCTATACAGGTAATTAATAATAGGATAGAAGGACAATTTTTTTTTTTGTAATTAATAATAGGATAGAAGGATAAAGGACAGAATCAGTAGACAGAATCATAGTCAGGGAGTCAGCCGGGGTCAGATGCCAGGTGATCAGTAGAAGCAGTGATGGTGGATCTGCTGGACTTCTTGTCTTTCAGATGGTTTTAGGGCAACAGGCGCAACAAGCAAATGCTCGAGCAGCCCTGGATAATCCGCGCCGGTGGGATGATAAGATCCGGCGGAAGACGGAACCTGTGAGAAGAGAAGTAAATATAATGTAAGTGATGGGACTCCATATGGCACCATACTACTGTGCGGTCACTGTGGCTGCACGGCAGAGGAATATTATCACACAGAGGTCAGGGATCATTGTCAGCCATCATACATGTGAGGTCAGGGATCATTGTCAGCCATCATACATGTGAGGTCAGGGATCATTGTCAGCCATCATACATGTGAGGTCAGGGATCATTGTCAGCCATCATACATGTGAGGTCAGGGATCATTGTCAGCCATCATACATGTGAGGTCAGGGATCATTGTCAGCCATCATACATGTGAGGTCAGGGATCATTGTCAGCCATCATACATGTGAGGTCAGGGATCATTGTCAGCCATCATACATGTGAGGTCAGGGATCATTGTCAGCCATCATACATGTGAGGTCAGGGACCATTGTCAGCCATCACACATGTGAGGTCAGGGACCATTGTCAGCCATCACACATGTGAGGTCATGGATCATTGTCAGCCATCATACATGTGAGGTCAGGGATCATTGTCAGCCATCATACATGTGAGGTCAGGGATCATTGTCAGCCATCATACATGTGAGGTCAGGGATCATTGTCAGCCATCATACATGTGAGGTCAGGGATCATTGTCAGCCATCACACATGTGAGGTCAGGGATCAATGTCAGCCATCATACATGTGAGATCAGGGATCATTGTCAGCCATCATACACGTGAGATCAGGGATCATTGTCAGCCATCATACACGTGAGGTCAGGGATCATTGTCAGCCATCATACACGTGAGGTCAGGGATCATTGTCAGCCATCATACATGTGAGGTCAGGGATCATTGTCAGCCATCATATATGTGAGGTCAGGGATCATTGTCAGCCATCATACATGTGAGGTCAGGGATCATTGTCAGCCATCATACATGTGAGATCAGGTATCATTGTCAGCCATCATACATTTGAGGTCAGGGATCATTGCCAGCCATCATACATGTGAGGTCAGGGATCATTGCCAGCCATCATACATGTGAGGTCAGGGATCATTGTCAGCCATCATACATGTGAGGTCAGGGATCATTGTCAGCCATTATACATGTGAGGTCAGGGATCATTGTCAGCCATCATACATTTGAGGTCAGGGATCATTGTCAGCCATCATACATGTGAGGTCTGGGATCATTGTCAGCCATCACACACGTGAGGTCAGGGATCATTGTCAGCCATCATACATGTGAGGTCAGGGATCATTGTCAGCCATCATACATGTGAGGTCAGGGATCATTTTCATCCATCATACATGTGAGGTCAGGGATCATTGTCAGCCATCATACACGTGAGGTCAGGGATCATTGTCAGCCATCATACACGTGAGGTCAGGGATCATTGTCAGCCATCATACATGTGAGGTCAGGGATCATTGTCAGCCATCACACACGTGAGGTCAGGGATCATTGTCAGCCATCATACATGTGAGGTCAGGGATCATTGTCAGCCATCATACATGTGAGGTCAGGGATCATTTTCATCCATCATACATGTGAGGTCAGGGATCATTGTCAGCCATCATACATGTGAGGTCAGGGATCATTGTCAGCCATCATACACGTGAGGTCAGGGATCATTGTCAGCCATCATACACGTGAGGTCAGGGATCATTGTCAGCCATCATACATGTGAGGTCAGGGATCATTGTCAGCCATCATACATGTGAGGTCAGGGATCATTGTCAGCCATCATACATGTGAGGTCAGGGATCATTGTCAGCCATCATACATGTGAGGTCAGGGATCATTGTCAGCCATCATACATGTGAGGTCAGGGATCATTGTCAGCCATCATACATGTGAGGTCAGGGATCATTGTCAGCCATCATACATGTGAGGTCAGGGATCATTGTCAGCCATCATACACGTGAGGTCAGGGATCATTGTCAGCCATCACACATGTGAGGTCAGGGATCATTGTCAGCCATCATACATGTGAGGTCAGGGATCATTGTCAGCCATCATACATGTGAGGTCAGGGATCATTGTCAGCCATCATACATGTGAGGTCAGGGATCATTGTCAGCCATCATACATGTGAGGTCAGGGATCATTGTCAGCCATCATACATGTGAGGTCAGGGATCATTGTCAGCCATCATACATGTGAGGTCAGGGATCATTGTCAGCCATCATACATGTGAGGTCAGGGATCATTGTCAGCCATCATACATGTGTGGTCAGGGATCATTGTCAGCCATCATACATGTGAGGTCAGGGATCATTGTCAGCCATCATACATGTGAGGTCAGGGATCATTGTCAGCCATCATACATGTGAGGTCAGGGATCATTGTCAGCCATCATACATGTGAGGTCAGGGATCATTGTCAGCCATCATACATGTGAGGTCAGGGATCATTGTCAGCCATCATACATGTGAGGTCAGGGATCATTGTCAGCCATCATACATGTGATAATCCCATCACTGACAGATGACATCTGCTCCACATGAATTATTCTCACTGACATCACACAACATGGAGCTGATTCTCACACTTACCTCGTCTCTTTTTCCCCTTTTTTCCATTTTCTGATGTTTCTTCGTTTTTACTCAGATTTATTGGAGATTTTCTTTCCTCCTGAGCTGGAAATTCTAATCAGAAAGTAAAATAAAAACCTCAGTAATGACGTATCCTAATGGGATCTGCTTTGTCTCCTGTATATAGTAGGATTGTTCTAGTCCTGTCTCCTATAGTCCTGATAATCTGGTATCTACTGTATAATTGTCTAAGGGTCACTTCCGTCTTTCTGTCTGTCTGTAACGGAAATCCCAAGTCGCTGATTGGTTGCGGCAAAACAGCCACGACCAATCAGTGATGGGCACAGTCCGGCGGCAAAATGGCCGTTCCTTGCTCCCCGCAGTCAGTGCCCGCAGTCCATACTCCCCCCCCCAGTCAGCGCTCACACAGGGTTAATGGCAGCGTTAACGAACCGCGTTATGCCGCGGTGTAATGCACTCCGTTAACGCAGCTATTAACCCTGTGTGACCAACTTTTTACTATTGATGATGCCTATGCAGCATCAATAGTAAAAAGATCTAATGTTAAAAATAATAAAAAAAATAAAAAAAATAGTTATATACTCACCGTCCGTCGGCCCCTCGGATCCAGAATAGGCCTTTCCCTCTCCTCGCGACGCTCCGTTGACCGCTCCTTGCATTGCGATCTCGCGAGACCGCTACGTCATCATCTTGCAAGACCGCAATGCACTCTTGAGACCGGAGTGTGCGAGGAGCATCGGTAAGCGCTTCGCCTGGATCCGTGGGCCAACGGAAGGTGAGTATATAACTATTTTTTACTTTAATTCTTTTTTTAACAGGGATATGATGCCCACATTGCTATATACTATGTGGGCTGTGCAATATAGTACGTGGGCTGTGCAATATACTACGTGGGCTGTGCAATATACTACGTGGGCTGTGCTATATACTGTGTGGGCTGTGCAATACACTGCATGGGCTGTGCAATATACTACGTGGGCTGTGCAATATACTATATGGGCTGTGCAATATACTGTGTGGGCTGTGCAATATACTACGTGGGCTGTGCAATATACTAACTGGGCTGTGCAATATACTACGTGGGCTGTGCTATATACTACGTGGGCTGTGCAATACACTGCATGGGCTGTGCAATATAATGCGTGGGCTGTGCTATATACTACATGGGCTGTGCAATATACTAACTGGGCTGTTCAATATACTACGTGGGCTGTGCAATATACTAACTGGGCTGTGCAATATAGTACGTGGGCTGTGCAATATACTGCGTGGGCTGTGCTATATACTGCGTGGGCTGTGCAATACACTGCATGGGCTGTGCAATATACTATGTGGGCTGTGCAATATACTATGTGGGCTGTGCAATATACTGCGTGGGCTGTGCAATATACTGCGTGGGCTGTGCAATATACTGCGTGGGCTGTGCTATATACTGCATGGGCTGTGCAATATACTACGTGGGATGTGCAATATACTATGTGGGCTGTGCAATATACTGCGTAGGCTGTGCAATATACTGCGTGGGCTGTGCAATATACTGCGTGGGCTGTGCTATATACTACGTGGGCTGTGCAATATACTAACTGGGCTGTGCAATATACTACGTGGGCTGTGCAATGTACTATGTGGCTGTGCAAAACACTACATGGCTGTGCTATACACTACGGGGGCTGTGTTATACACTACGTGGGCTGTGTTATACACTATGTGGCCTGTGTTATACACTACGTGGCCTGTGTTATACACTACTTGGCCTGTGTTATACACTACGTGGGCTGTTATACGCTACGTGGGCTATGTTATATGCTACATGGGCTATTATAAACTATGTGGCTGTGTTATATGCTATGTGGGCTGTTATACACTCCGTGGGCTGTGTTATATACTACGTGGCTGTGCTATATACTCCGTGGGCTGTGCTATATACTCCTTGGGCTGTGCGATATACTACGTGGCTGTGCTATATACTGCGTGGCTGTGCAATATACTACGTGGCTGTGCAATATACTATGTGGCTGTGCAATATACTTCGTGGCTGTGCTATTTACTATGTGGGCTGTTATATACTACGTGGCTGTGCTACATACTATGTGGCCGGCCGCGAACAATCAGACAAGCGGAGTCCGGCCACGAATTGGCGCGGGAATAGAACCACGCTTCGCTAATTGGTCGCGGCCGGCCGAAGACTGTGTATTCAATGTATTATTCTAAAATCTTCATAAATAAACTACATACATATTCTAGAATACTCGATGCGTTAGAATCGGGCTACCATCTAGTTATATCATAATAGGGCAGAATAAGTCCTATATAATGTACATAATCCCATCTGAGGGGCATTAGATGTGTCACTGATCTAGAGCAGTAAGGGCCCTGTATGCCACCATGTGGTGCATCACTGATGATATTCTACTATAAGAGATTATGTCACCTTATGATGATGGAGGTTACTGGACGCTACAACGTATCTCACAGAATCCATGAAAGAAACTACAAAATTAGGGAACTAGAGGTACAGTATGGGCCCATGGGCAACATAATTGGGATCCATGAAACATGGATAACATAGGAGACCTATTACAGAAAAACCATGTGGATATATTTGAGCCTTGAAGTCAACATTCCCATTGTTGGTGCTGTAGACATGGACATACCTGATAGTGGGGACGAGGATGACAAGATGATAATAGCGTCGTCATCAGATTCTTTCTGCCTGTTTCGAAGAATAAAAACATGTAAATTGCAAGAAAACACAGTATAAAAGGGGTTGTCTCACTAGAAGAACATGGACTAATGGGCCTAATAAGACATATGACTGCCATAGTGGGGAAGGTCTTCTGCTCAACGCTACCTTCTATAGATTGGAGCGGAATTAAGAATGTCTGGCATGTAATAATACATCTCTCCTACAGTGTAGGCAGCATGAAAAATGCATGACCGGTCACAGGTACGCAGATATGGGCTGTTATCACGAGCGGTTTCCTCTAACCTTGGGATGGTGGATTCTGCATTTGATACTATGGTAATTATGTCCTATATTTGGTGTTGTGCACATAAATCAGCCTAGACCTCCCAATAATGACCCCATAATCTACTCACATTTCTGAAATATTTGTGCTGGATTCTTGGGTATGATCTGGAGAAGACTTGGGATTCTCATTAATCTTCATCCTGGTAACGGTGGTACAGAGCTACATGCGGAAGCAATAAGATATTAAATAATTGTATGTCTACCTTCATAGGTCTTTTATATATATTTTGGATGTATTAACACATACTTACTTTAGAAAGCCTTTCAGAAGATGATGTAAAATTTTTGAAGACAAGGCTCTCATTGTCCTCACTTATGCCCTTCTCACCCTCTGAGACTAGATGTTTTTCCATATTAGAATGGTCTGCAAGACATAGGTAATGAAGTGTTATTAGAGGTTGTCAGTATAACACAGTCACCATTTATTAATGGGAACCAATTGTCACAAAATAAGGAAGACGAGGCAAACAGATACTTAGTTTAGATGACGTCTCCTACTTACTGATAAATAGGCTGGTGTCCACATCTGATGCAAGGTGAGGAACGTACACCGGATTTTGACTTAGAAGGGTGTCAAAGTCTAAGTCATTAAGAAATGGATGACCCTTGATCTCAAAAGCTCCTCCTGGATAAAGGAAAACAAAAGTGATGCGGACATTGTCAGAGACAACTTCATATCTGAACAACGTATCTTAATTTGAACTAATTACACAACTGAGCAGACATGTAGGAAATAGAATGAAAAGTTTAGCAAAGAGAACTATAAATGGAGAAGCTGATAGAGAATTAATGTTCCTCATGGACATTAGTGATGTGTCCTCGGTGTAACAAGGGAATATTGATATTATTGTATCTGTTACCTGTCCCAAGTCTATCCACAGGATTTGTTTTCAGCAGCTGAGTGATGAGGTCCTTAGCATCGGGTGGAGGACTGTAATGATGATCCCAAATGATATTTCCTGTTATATAGAAAATTAAAGAACATAAAACCTATTTACAGGACTGTAAGATAAAGCAAAGGAAGTAACTAAACCAAGATAACCAGTAAAAGCAATGATCAGATTATTTTACTTACCAGTGACAACATTTTCATAAAACTCAGATAGGGAAGCCCCATCAAATGGTGCAATTCCCATGAAAAATTCATTTAATATGATGCCCATATCCCACCAGTCAACAGGTCTTCCATAGGCGTTCTTCAGGATGACCTCAGGGGCTGTGTAATAAGGGCTGCCACACTCCTGGAAACCAACAGAAAAAAGCAATGAGAATCGATGAAACTATTATTATGACAAGCTCTTGACATAAAATCAGAATTACAGAAGATAAAATATCAGTGGAAAAGCTCTCTAGAAATGAAGAACGTAGGGAAGACAAAATAGAGTTATGAGATTTGTACAGAACAAGCTAAGTTCCTGTAGGTAATGCTGACCTCATGGTCCTGGAACTCTCTGGAGATGTTCTCTGCTGATTGCTTGTAGGTGTTGGTGTTTGGTATCATGACACCAAGTTTTGAACATCCAAAGTCGGTAATTTTAATATGTCCAGTAGATGTTATCAGGAGGCTGTGAAAGATAAGATGATTTTAGCTTCATAGACCGTGAGATAATAAAGGATAACTCCCCCCCTTTGTTATACTACAGGTATTCACTTACTTCTGTGGCCTCAGGTCTCTGTGCACCACACCGTGACTATGCAGGTATTCCACACCAAGGACTGCTTCTGCAAAGTACAAGCGGGCCATCGGGACAGAGAAAGGACCCCTGGTGCTTAGAAGGGTCGCACAGTCTCCACCTACAGAAGAAAGGAAATATGACCGGTGAGGGGTTTATACAGCGGAGCACCATGATGTATGAAGAGAAGTGAGTGGAAACATTGGGGCAGGGGATAATATATAAAGATATAATGTACATAATATTAGTCTGAGGTCATGATGAAATTGTCGTCCAAGTAGCTCATGACATAAAGTGATCTCGTATCTGGTCTACACCTGGAGATACTGACGTTCTCAGTGCGGACATACGGGGAGATCACACACATCAATGACTTTAATAGACAACCTATAGTAAATGCTCTGTGGGAATGTAACATCCACGGGGACAAGTCTTAATGATATGAGAGGTGATAAGATGTCAGCAGACATGAGTTGAATACTACACAATGTTCGTGTCCTACCTCCCACATACTCCATGACCATACACAGGTGATATCTAGTAGGGAAGGAGCAGAGCATGGAGACCACAAAGGGACAATCTGCGAATGTTAGGATGTCCCTCTCGATATATGTCCTTTCCATTTTATTAGAAGTAGTCAGGTTCCTCTTGGCCATTTTCTTCATAGCAAAGATGTTTTGTGATCCCTTATGGCGCACTAAGCAGACGGCCCTGGAGAGAAGGAGAATCCATGGTTTATAATGAACCCTTAACAGTCTGGATATTGAAGTCATTACGTGATCATTTGTACTAATGATTAATGGCAGCAGTCCGGCCATCACTAGAAATCCACATCTAGAAATCCATGAAATAACACTACATAGATGATGGGAGGTCGCACCGCGCCCCGTCTGCCCTCACCAGGTCACATTATAGATGAGAGAATCTGCTGACATTCATCTTGGGCAGATTCGCTATAACCGACCAGTAGATACAAGTCAGTAACAATAATAATTAGTCAAAATGTAAATTGCTCCAATTGTTGTAAGAAGATGGTTTTTAGTCTTTCTCCACAGCCCAAGGCAGAATAAATAATGGAGGGACAAGAAGACGATAAAAAGTAATTAAACACATTACACCCACTTGTCTTGGTCCTTCCCCGGTCCATCACTGCAGTCCGCCATCCTCTGTCTTTGGTTGTTCTCCCTTCTGCTGCTGAGGCCAGTGATTGGACTGACATGGTCATGGTGGAGGGTGGAGATGTCATCGGCGTCAGTATCGCGTCACCCCTCACGTGACCGTGTGCAGCCAATCACTATTACCAGCTTCATAATGGGGCCCCGAAAGATCAGGAGGAAGCATAAGAACAGAGGAGGTCTAGGACCGGTGGGTGTCATGTATTCTATGATATCATCCCTTTCCTTACAGACAGATGTGTTACAGATCAGTTCGCTCTGCTGTATATAATGGAGCTGAATAGTGACATTGAGATGTGGACAGTGATGTGGACTCAGATCTTCTCCCTATGATAACACTGAATGGCAGAGCACAGAGGCCGAAGCATTGTCATAGGGAACCCTGAGAAATGGGGATTATGTTAATAGAAATCTCACCCAAAAGCACCGCTGCTGATCAGTTTGATAGTTTCATAGTCGCTTATACGCGGCTCTCCTGCCGGGATCAATGATTTAATCAAGTCCTAGAAAAGAATAAGAAATAATACTAAGATATAGAAGCTGAATACAATAATACTAAAGCAGAAACCATAATAGTATAGATAATGAAATCAGCGCCATGACCCAGTGAGTATAATGCGCCCAATATTTCAAGGACACTCCACAAATACTAACCAAAACAACAACGAAAAAAGGGCGAGTGATAGTCCTGAAGACAATTGTAACAATGTTTATTGAAAATTCATATAAAATAACAAATATAATAAAAAATCTTACAAGATGGAATGAGAAGCCAAATGAGAACAGAAATAACGACCCTCCATAATGCTAGTGAAGTGGATATGGGGAGTGAATCCTGGAGCTAGTGTGAGTATAAATCAAGTACATATCAAACAATGACGTCTACCCCATCAGTCCAGGATATTCCCCATAGTATCCCACTAGGATGGGTCGCTCAGCCAGCCCCAACGCGCGTTTTGAATGGGCTTCCTCGGGAGCTGTGGACTTGATTTTGCTGGGGTGGTTTAGTGTTCCACTACTAGTATGGGATAAGGTTTCACCTTCATAACCCGAAAATTATATCATTTGTATTCCATCCTCCCAAGAAAACCATGTCCTAAGATCTGCAATAGCACCAGCACTTTATGGTGCATGTCCTAAGATCTGCGCTAGCACCAGCACTTTATGGTGCATGTCCTAAGATTTGCACTAGCACCAGCACTTTATGGTGCATGTCCTAAGATCTGCACTAGCACCAGCACTTTATGGTGCATGTCCTAAGATCTGCACTAGCATCAGCACTTTATGGTGCATGTCCTAAGATCTGCGCTAGCACCAGCACTTTATGGTGCATGTCCTAAGATTTGCACTAGCACCAGCACTTTATGGTGCATGTCCTAAGATCTGCACTAGCACCAGCACTTTATGGTGCTTGTCCTTAGATCTGCACCAGCACTTTATGGGGGCATTTCTTTCTACTAATCTCTTCACACTAGCTCCAGGATTCACTCCCCATATCCACTTCACCAGCATTATGGAGGGTCGTTTTTTCTGTTCTCATTTGGCTTCTCATTCAATCTTGTCCTTACATGTAAGATTTTTTTATTATATACTTGTTATTTTATATGTATTTTCAATAAAAATTGTTACAATTGTCTTCAGGACTATCACTCGCCCTTTTTTTTTCGTTGTTGTCTTGGTAAGATACAGTAGATGCTGGAAAACATCTCAGGATGTAATAACTTTTCCTCCTTTATTATGTCCCAGCTAATTTAAACTGATCCGATGTAGGGGACGATACGAGCCGACGCTCTGCAGACACGGATGAAATATAAAGCGGATCCTCTATATATCGATATAATTGTAAAGTGCTGGATAAAACGCGAGATCACACAGGGCAGAACTTGCAGAGAATCTGTCAGCAGGTCTGTGCTATGTAATCTGGGAGCAGTTATGATATAGGGAAAGAGACCCTGATTCCAGCGATGTGTTACTTACTAGACTTTCTGCTGTTGCTTTAATAAAATCAGTGTTTTATCAGCCGGAGATTATCACTAGGACTATGTGTCTCATGCCATGTTGTCCTAGTACTCTGTAAACCCACCACCACGGTATAGCAGATTTCTGCCTATGCACAGTGTATACAGAAAAGCTGCCAATCAGTGGTGTGGGCGGTGTTCTACAAGGTTCAGCATTCAGAGCTCTGCTAGATCTGCAGCAGAGAAGACAGGGATATTATCACATCTGCTGACCCCAGTAAATTAAGTGATATATCGCTGGAATCAGGGTCTCTGTCCCTACATTATGCTACAGCATAAACCTGGTGACAGATTCCATTTAATATAAATGCCATTCTCTAAGACCACAGTGTCCTCTACACTTAGAACAGAGCCGTCCCATGGTTATATGGGGATAATACTGGACGGGTCACTCACACCCCATGATCTGGTGATACACAGACACCCCCATATCTCTATGATACTTACATCGGCGGATTCTTGGATCTCCGGGATCTTACAGATTCCACTGTCGGGATACGCCAGCGCTGATGGTACTAAAATAATGATAACGTGATGAGAAAATAAAATGTATTAGTCGATATCAGTCCTACATACATAATACCGTAATATAAGGGAGAAATGACAAGACGTCTGAAAATGGGATTAATACTCGTTATATGGGGACTCTACATATGAGAACGTACAGCGCACCCACAGATAAAGGTAATGTAAGTGGTGGCGGACCCCCAATCACCACATGAATGAGGAGCCCCCACCCTCACTGCACATGTGAGTGATGGGAAGAGAGCTGAAGCATAGCAGCCATATGCAAATTATCCTGGAAGTGCACTGGGGGCGTGTCACTGCACTCGGACTCCTTCGTCCCCGCCCCCAGTGCACTTCCATCCTGATTTGCATATGGCTTCTATGTTACATTTCTCCTGACTGGCACATTGGATTTCAGCAAAGAAATACTTTTTATTAAAGGGGAACGTCCTCCGCCGTCATCCCACCACTCCTGTATGTATCATGTGCTGACAGGTCCCCATTACATGGAGTAGAGAGTAAATCCACCATTATTCCCTGCTTTGTAATATCTGGATATAATGGGGGGAACGTCCTCCGCCGTCATCCCACCACTCCTGTATGTATCATGTGCTGACAGGTCCCATTACATGGAGTAGAGAGTAAATCCACCATTATTCCCTGCTGTGTAATATCTGGATATAATGGGGGGAACGTCCTCCGCCGTCATCCCACCACTCCTATATGTATCATGTGCTGACAGGTCCCCATTACATGGAGTAGAGAGTAAATCCACCATTATTCCATGCTGTGTAATATCTGAATATAATGGGGGGAACGTCCTCCGCCATCATCCCACCACTCCTATATGTATCATGTGCTGACAGGTCCCCATTACATGGAGTAGAGAGTAAATCCACCATTATTCCCTGCTGTGTAATGTCTGGATATAATGGGGGGAACGTCCTCCGCCGTCATCCCACCACTCCTATATGTATCATGTGCTGACAGGTCCCCATTACATGGAGTAGAGAGTAAATCCACCATTATTCCCTGCTTTGTAATATCTGGATATAATGGGGGGAACGTCCTCCGCCGTCATCCCACCACTCCTATATGTATCATGTGCTGACAGGTCCCATTACATGGAGTAGAGAGTAAATCCGCCATTATTCCCAGCTGTGTAATATCTGGATATAATGGGGGGAACGTCCTCCGCCGTCATCCCACCACTCCTATATGTATCATGTGCTGACAGGTCCCCATTACATGGAGTAGAGAGTAAATCCGCCATTATTCCCAGCTGTGTAATATCTGGATATAATGGGGGAACATCCTCTGCCATCATCCCACCACTCCTATATGTATCATGTGCTGACAGGTCCCCATTACATGGAGTAGAGAGTAAATTCGCCATTATTCCCTGCTGTGTAATATCTGGATATAATGGGGGGAACGTCCTCTACTGTCATCCCACCACTCCTATATGTATCATGTGCTGACAGGTCCCCATTACATGGAGTAGAGAGTAAATCCACCATTATTCCCTGCTGTGTAATATCTGGATATAATGGGGGGAACGTCCTACGCCGTCATCCCACCACTCCTATATGTATTATGTGCTGACAGGTCCCATTCCATGGAGTAGAGAGTAAATCCGCCATTATTCCCTGCTGTGTAATATCTGGATATAATGGGGGGAACGTCCTCCACCGTCATCCCACCACTCCTATATGTATCATGTGCTGACAGGTCCCCATTACATGGAGTAGAGAGTAAATCCACCATTATTCCCAGCTGTATAATATCTGCATATAATGGGGGGAACGTCCTCCGCCATCATCCCACCACTCCTATATGTATCATGTGCTGACAGGTCCCCATTACATGGAGTAGAGAGTAAATCCACCATTATTCCCTGCTGTGTAATGTCTGGATATAATGGGGGAACGTCCTCCGCCGTCATCCCACCACTCCTATATGTATCATGTGCTGACAGGTCCCCATTACATGGAGTAGAGAGTAAATCCGCCATTATTCCCTGCTGTGTAATATCTGGGTATAATGGGGGGAACGTCCTCTGCCGTCATCCCTCCACTCCTATATGTATCATGTGCTGACAGGTCCCCATTACATGGAGTAGAGAGTAAATCCGCCATTATTCCCTGCTGTGTAATATCTGGGTATAATGGGGGGAACGTCCTCCGCCGTCATCCCACCACTCCTATATGTATCATGTGCTGACAGGTCCCCATTACATGGAGTAGAGAGTAAATCCACCATTATTCCCAGCTGTGTAATATCTGGATATAATGAGGGGAACGTCCTCCGCCGTCATCCCTCCACTCCTATATGTATCATGTGCTGACAGGTCCCCATTACATGGAGTAGAGAGTAAATCCACCATTATTCCCAGCTGTGTAATATCTGGATATAATGGGGGGAACGTCCTCCACCGTCATCCCACCACTCCTATATGTATCATGTGCTGACAGGTCCCCATTACATGGAGTAGAGAGTAAATCCGCCATTATTCCCTGCTGTGTAATATCTGGATGTAATGGGGGGAACGTCCTCTGCCGTCATCCCACCACTCCTATACCTGTATGTATCATGTGCTGACAGGTCCCCATTACATGGAGTAGAGAGTAAATCCGCCATTATTCCCTGCTGTGTAATATCTGGATATAATGGGGGGAACGTCCTCTGCCGTCATCCCACCACTCCTATATGTATCATGTGCTGACAGGTCCCCATTACATGGAGTAGAGAGTAAATCCACCATTATTCCCTGCTGTGTAATATCGGGATATAATGGGGGGAACGTCCTCCGCCGTCATCCCACCACTCCTATATGTATCATGTGCTGACAGGTCCCATTACATGGAGTAGAGAGTAAATCCGCCATTATTCTCTGCTGTGTAATATCTGGATATAATGGGGGGAACGTCCTCCGCCGTCATCCCACCACTCCTATATGTATCATGTGCTGAAAGGTCCCCATTACATGGAGTAGAGAGTAAATCCGCCATTATTCCCTGCTGTGTAATATCTGGATATAATGGGGGGAACATCCTCCGCCGTCATCCCACCACTCCTATATGTATCATGTGCTGACAGGTCCCCATTACATGGAGTAGAGAGTAAATCCATCATTATTCCCAGCTGTGTAATATCTGGATATAATGGGGGGAACGTCCTCCGCCATCATCCCACCACTCCTATATGTATCATGTGCTGACAGGTCCCCATTACATGGAGTAGATGGTAAATCCACCATTATTCCCTGCTGTGTAATGTCTGGATATAATGGGGGGAACGTCCTCCGCCGTCATCCCACCACTCCTATATGTATCATGTGCTGACAGGTCCCCATTACATGGAGTAGAGAGTAAATCCACCATTATTCCCAGCTGTGTAATATCTGGATATAATGGGGGGAACGTCCTCCGCCGTCATCCCACCACTCCTATATGTATCATGTGCTGACAGGTCCCCATTACATGGAGTAGAGAGTAAATCCACCATTATTCCCAGCTGTGTAATATCTGGATATAATGGGGGGAACGTCCTCTGCCGTCACCCCACAACTCCTATATGTATCATGTGCTGACAGGTCCCATTACATGGAGTAGAGAGTAAATCCACCATTATTCCATGCTGTGTAATATCTGGATATAATGGGGAACGTCCTCCGCCGTCATCCCACCACTCCTATATGTATCATGTGCTGACAGGTCCCCAATACATGGAGTAGAGAGTAAATCCGCCATTATTCCCTGCTGTGTAATATCTGGATATAATGGGGGGAACGTCCTCCGCCGTCATCCCACCACTCCTATATGTATCATGTGCTGACAGGTCCCCATTACATGGAGTACAGAGTAAATCCACCATTATTCCCTGCTGTGTAATATCTGGATATAATGGGGGGAACGTCCTCCGCCGTCATCCCACCACTCCTATATGTATCATGTGCTGACAGGTCCCCATTACATGGAGTAGAGAGTAAATCCGCCATTATTCCCTGCTGTGTAATATCTGGATATAATGGGGGGAACGTCCTCCGCCGTCATCCCACCACTCCTATATGTATAATGTGCTGACAGGTCCCCATTACATGGAGTAGAGAGTAAATCCGCCATTATTCCCTGCTGTGTAATATCTGGATTTAATGGGGGGACCGTCCTCTGACGTCATCCCACCACTCCTATATGTATCATGTGCTGACAGGTCCCCATTACATGGAGTAGAGAGTAAATCCGCCATTATTCCCTGCTGTATAATATCTGAATATAATGGGGGGAACGTCCTCCGCCGTCATCCCTCCACTCCTATATGTATCATGTGCTGACAGGTCCCATTCCATGGAGTAGAGAGTAAATCCGCCATTAATCCCTGCTGTGTAATATCTGGATATAATGGGGGGAACGTCGTCCGCCGTCATCCCACCACGCCTATATGTATCATGTGCTGACAGGTCCCATTACATGGAGTAGAGAGTAAATCCACCATTATTCCCTGCTGTGTAATATCTGGATTTAATGGGGGGACCGTCCTCTGCTGTCATCCCACCACTCCTATATGTATCATGTGCTGACAGGTCCCATTACATGGAGTAGAGAGCAAATCCGCCATTATTCCCTGCTGTGTAATATCTGGATATAATGGGGGGAACGTCCTCCGCCGTCATCCCTCCACTCCTATATGTATCATGTGCTGACAGGTCCCCATTACATGGAGTAGAGAGTAAATCCGCCATTATTCCCTGCTGTGTAATATCTGGATATAATGGGGGGAACGTCCTCTGCCGTCATCCCTCCACTCCTATATGTATCATGTGCTGACAGGTCACCATTACATGGAGTAGAGTGTAAATCCGCCATTATTTCCAGCTGTGTAATATCTGGATATAATGGGGGGAACGTCCCACGCCGTCATCCCATTACTCCTATATGTATCATGTGCTGACAGGTCCCCATTACATGGAATAGAGAGTAAATCCGCCATTATTCCCTGCTGTGTAATATCTGGATATAATGGGGGGAACGTCCTCCGCCGTCATCCCACCACTCCTATATGTATCATGTGCTGACAGGTCCCCATTACATGGAGTAGAGAGTAAATCCGCCATTATTCCCTGCTGTGTAATATCTGGATATAATGGGGGGAACGTCCTCCGCCGTCATCCCACCACTCCTATATGTATCATGTGGTGACAGGTCCCCATTACATGGAGTAGAGAGTAAATCCGCCATTATTCCCTGCTGTGTAATATCTGGATATAATGGGGGGAACTTCCTCCGCCGTCATCCCACCACTCCTATATGTATCATGTGCTGACAGGTCCCCATTACATGGAGTAAAGAGTAAATCCGCCATTATTCCCTGCTGTGTAATATCTGGATATAATGGGGGGAACGTCCTCCGCCGTCATCCCACCACTCCTATATGTATCATGTGCTGACAGGTCCCCATTACATGGAGTAAAGAGTAAATCCGCCATTATTCCCTGCTGTGTAATGTCTGGGTATAATGGGGGGAACGTCCTCTGCCATCATCCCACCACTCCTATATGTATCATGTGCTGACAGGTCCCCATTACATGGAGTAGAGAGTAAATCCGCCATTATTCCCTGCTGTGTAATATCTGGATATAATGGGGGGAACTTCCTCCGCCGTCATCCCACCACTCCTATATGTATCATGTGCTGACAGGTCCCCATTACATGGAGTAAAGAGTAAATCCGCCATTATTCCCTGCTGTGTAATATCTGGATATAATGGGGGGAACGTCCTCCGCCGTCATCCCACCACTCCTATATGTATCATGTGCTGACAGGTCCCCATTACATGGAGTAAAGAGTAAATCCGCCATTATTCCCTGCTGTGTAATGTCTGGGTATAATGGGGGGATCGTCCTCCGCTGTCATCCCACCACTCCTATATGTATCATGTGCTGACAGGTCCCCATTACATGGAGTAAAGAGTAAATCCGCCATTATTCCCTGCTGTGTAATATCTGGATATAATGGGGTGAACGTCCTCCGCCGTCATCCCACCACTCCTATATGTATCATGTGCTGACAGGTCCCCATTACATGGAGTAGAGAGTAAATCCGCCATTATGCCCAGCTGCGTAATATCTGGATATAATGGGGGGAACGTCCTCCGCCGTCATCCCACCACTCCTATATGTATCATGTGCTGACAGGTCCCCATTACATGGAGTAAAGAGTAAATCCGCCATTATTCCCAGCTGTGTAATATCTGGATATAATGGGGGGAACGTCCTCCGCCGTCATCCCACCACTCCTATATGTATCATGTGCTGACAAGTCCCCATTACATGGAGTAGAGAGTAAATCCGCCATTATTCCCTGCTGTGTAATGTCTGGATATAATGGGGGGAACATCCTCTGCCATCATCCCACCACTCCTATATGTATCATGTGCTGACAGGTCCCCATTACATGGAGTAGAGAGTAAATCCGCCATTATTCCCTGCTGTGTAATATCTGGATATAATGGGGGGAACGTCCCACGCCGTCATCCCATTACTCCTATATGTATCATGTGCTGACAGGTCCCCATTACATGGAATAGAGAGTAAATCCGCCATTATTCCCTGCTGTGTAATATCTGGATATAATGGGGGAAACGTGTTCCGCCGTCATCCCACCACTCCTTTATGTATCATGTGCTGACAGGTCCCCATTACATGGAGTAAAGAGTAAATCCGCCATTATTCCCTGCTGTGTAATATCTGGATATAATGGGGGGAACGTCCTCCGCCGTCATCCCACCACTCCTATATGTATCATGTGCTGACAGGTCACCATTACATGGAGTAGAGTGTAAATCCGCCATTATTTCCAGCTGTGTAATATCTGGATATAATGGGGGGAACGTCCTCCGCCGTCATCCCACCACTCCTATATGTATCATGTGCTGACAGGTCCCCATTACATGGAGTAAAGAGTAAATCCGCCATTATTCCCAGCTGAGTAATATCTGGATATAATGGGGGGAACGTCCTCCGCCGTCATCCCACCACTCCTATATGTATCATGTGCTGACAGGTCCCCATTACATGGAGTAGAGAGTAAATCCGCCATTATTCCCTGCTGTGTAATGTCTGAATATAATGGGGGGAACGTCCTCTGCCATCATCCCACCACTCCTATATGTATCATGTGCTGACAGGTCCCCATTACATGGAGTAGAGAGTAAATCCGCTATTATTCCCTGCTGTGTAATGTCTGAATATAATGGGGGGAACGTCCTCTGCCATCATCCCACCACTCCTATATGTATCATGTGCTGACAGGTCCCCATTACATGGAGTAGAGAGTAAATCCGCCATTATTCCCTGCTGTGTAATATCTGGATATAATGGGGGGAACGTCCTCCGCCGTCATCCCACCACTCCTATATGTATCATGTGCTGACAGGTCCCCATTACATGGAGTAAAGAGTAAATCCGCCATTATTCCCTGCTGTGTAATATCTGGATATAATGGGGGGAACGTCCTCCGCCGTCATCCCACCACTCCTATATGTATCATGTGCTGACAGGTCCCCATTACATGGAGTAAAGAGTAAATCCGCCATTATTCCCTGCTGTGTAATGTCTGGGTATAATGGGGGGATCGTCCTCCGCTGTCATCCCACCACTCCTATATGTATCATGTGCTGACAGGTCCCCATTACATGGAGTAGAGAGTAAATCCACCATTATTCCCTGCTGTGTAATATCTGGATATAATGGGGGGGAACGTCCTCCACCGTCATCCCTCCACTCCTATATGTATCATGTGCTGACAGGTCCCCATTACATGGAGTAAAGAGTAAATCCGCCATTATTCCCTGCTGTGTAATGTCTGGGTATAATGGGGGGATCGTCCTCCGCTGTCATCCCACCACTCCTATATGTATCATGTGCTGACAGGTCCCCATTACATGGAGTAGAGAGTAAATCCGCCATTATTCCCTGCTGTGTAATATCTGGATATAATGGGGGGAACGTCCTCCGCCGTCATCCCTCCACTCCTATATGTATCATGTGCTGACAGGTCCCCATTACATGGAGTAAAGAGTAAATCCGCCATTATTCCCTGCTGTGTAATATCTGGATATAATGGGGTGAACGTCCTCCGCCGTCATCCCACCACTCCTATATGTATCATGTGCTGACAGGTCCCCATTACATGGAGTAGAGAGTAAATCCGCCATTATGCCCAGCTGCGTAATATCTGGATATAATGGGGGGAACGTCCTCCGCCGTCATCCCACCACTCCTATATGTATCATGTGCTGACAGGTCCCCATTACATGGAGTAAAGAGTAAATCCGCCATTATTCCCAGCTGTGTAATATCTGGATATAATGGGGGGAACGTCCTCCGCCGTCATCCCACCACTCCTATATGTATCATGTGCTGACAAGTCCCCATTACATGGAGTAGAGAGTAAATCCGCCATTATTCCCTGCTGTGTAATGTCTGGATATAATGGGGGGAACATCCTCTGCCATCATCCCACCACTCCTATATGTATCATGTGCTGACAGGTCCCCATTACATGGAGTAGAGAGTAAATCCGCCATTATTCCCTGCTGTGTAATATCTGGATATAATGGGGGGAATGTCCTCTGCCGTCATCCCACCACTCCTATATGTATCATGTGCTGACAGATCCCATTACATGGAGTAGAGAGTAAATCCACCATTATTCCCTGCTGTGTAATATCTGGATATAATGGGGGGAACGTCCTCCGCCGTCATCCCTCCACTCCTATATGTATCATGTGCTGACAGGTCCCATTACATGGAGTAGAGAGTAAATCCGCCATTATTCCCTGCTGTGTAATGTCTGGGTATAATGGGGGGATCGTCCTCCGCTGTCATCCCACCACTCCTATATGTATCATGTGCTGACAGGTCCCCATTACATGGAGTAAAGAGTAAATCCGCCATTATTCCCTGCTGTGTAATATCTGGATATAATGGGGTGAACGTCCTCCGCCGTCATCCCACCACTCCTATATGTATCATGTGCTGACAGGTCCCCATTACATGGAGTAGAGAGTAAATCCGCCATTATGCCCAGCTGCGTAATATCTGGATATAATGGGGGGAACGTCCTCCGCCGTCATCCCACCACTCCTATATGTATCATGTGCTGACAGGTCCCCATTACATGGAGTAAAGAGTAAATCCGCCATTATTCCCAGCTGTGTAATATCTGGATATAATGGGGGGAACGTCCTCCGCCGTCATCCCACCACTCCTATATGTATCATGTGCTGACAAGTCCCCATTACATGGAGTAGAGAGTAAATCCGCCATTATTCCCTGCTGTGTAATGTCTGGATATAATGGGGGGAACATCCTCTGCCATCATCCCACCACTCCTATATGTATCATGTGCTGACAGGTCCCCATTACATGGAGTAGAGAGTAAATCCGCCATTATTCCCTGCTGTGTAATATCTGGATATAATGGGGGGAACGTCCCACGCCGTCATCCCATTACTCCTATATGTATCATGTGCTGACAGGTCCCCATTACATGGAATAGAGAGTAAATCCGCCATTATTCCCTGCTGTGTAATATCTGGATATAATGGGGGAAACGTGTTCCGCCGTCATCCCACCACTCCTTTATGTATCATGTGCTGACAGGTCCCCATTACATGGAGTAAAGAGTAAATCCGCCATTATTCCCTGCTGTGTAATATCTGGATATAATGGGGGGAACGTCCTCCGCCGTCATCCCACCACTCCTATATGTATCATGTGCTGACAGGTCACCATTACATGGAGTAGAGTGTAAATCCGCCATTATTTCCAGCTGTGTAATATCTGGATATAATGGGGGGAACGTCCTCCGCCGTCATCCCACCACTCCTATATGTATCATGTGCTGACAGGTCCCCATTACATGGAGTAAAGAGTAAATCCGCCATTATTCCCAGCTGAGTAATATCTGGATATAATGGGGGGAACGTCCTCCGCCGTCATCCCACCACTCCTATATGTATCATGTGCTGACAGGTCCCCATTACATGGAGTAGAGAGTAAATCCGCCATTATTCCCTGCTGTGTAATGTCTGAATATAATGGGGGGAACGTCCTCTGCCATCATCCCACCACTCCTATATGTATCATGTGCTGACAGGTCCCCATTACATGGAGTAGAGAGTAAATCCGCTATTATTCCCTGCTGTGTAATGTCTGAATATAATGGGGGGAACGTCCTCTGCCATCATCCCACCACTCCTATATGTATCATGTGCTGACAGGTCCCCATTACATGGAGTAGAGAGTAAATCCGCCATTATTCCCTGCTGTGTAATATCTGGATATAATGGGGGGAACGTCCTCCGCCGTCATCCCACCACTCCTATATGTATCATGTGCTGACAGGTCCCCATTACATGGAGTAAAGAGTAAATCCGCCATTATTCCCTGCTGTGTAATATCTGGATATAATGGGGGGAACGTCCTCCGCCGTCATCCCACCACTCCTATATGTATCATGTGCTGACAGGTCCCCATTACATGGAGTAAAGAGTAAATCCGCCATTATTCCCTGCTGTGTAATGTCTGGGTATAATGGGGGGATCGTCCTCCGCTGTCATCCCACCACTCCTATATGTATCATGTGCTGACAGGTCCCCATTACATGGAGTAGAGAGTAAATCCACCATTATTCCCTGCTGTGTAATATCTGGATATAATGGGGGGGAACGTCCTCCACCGTCATCCCTCCACTCCTATATGTATCATGTGCTGACAGGTCCCCATTACATGGAGTAAAGAGTAAATCCGCCATTATTCCCTGCTGTGTAATGTCTGGGTATAATGGGGGGATCGTCCTCCGCTGTCATCCCACCACTCCTATATGTATCATGTGCTGACAGGTCCCCATTACATGGAGTAGAGAGTAAATCCGCCATTATTCCCTGCTGTGTAATATCTGGATATAATGGGGGGAACGTCCTCCGCCGTCATCCCTCCACTCCTATATGTATCATGTGCTGACAGGTCCCCATTACATGGAGTAAAGAGTAAATCCGCCATTATTCCCTGCTGTGTAATATCTGGATATAATGGGGTGAACGTCCTCCGCCGTCATCCCACCACTCCTATATGTATCATGTGCTGACAGGTCCCCATTACATGGAGTAGAGAGTAAATCCGCCATTATGCCCAGCTGCGTAATATCTGGATATAATGGGGGGAACGTCCTCCGCCGTCATCCCACCACTCCTATATGTATCATGTGCTGACAGGTCCCCATTACATGGAGTAAAGAGTAAATCCGCCATTATTCCCAGCTGTGTAATATCTGGATATAATGGGGGGAACGTCCTCCGCCGTCATCCCACCACTCCTATATGTATCATGTGCTGACAAGTCCCCATTACATGGAGTAGAGAGTAAATCCGCCATTATTCCCTGCTGTGTAATGTCTGGATATAATGGGGGGAACATCCTCTGCCATCATCCCACCACTCCTATATGTATCATGTGCTGACAGGTCCCCATTACATGGAGTAGAGAGTAAATCCGCCATTATTCCCTGCTGTGTAATATCTGGATATAATGGGGGGAATGTCCTCTGCCGTCATCCCACCACTCCTATATGTATCATGTGCTGACAGATCCCATTACATGGAGTAGAGAGTAAATCCACCATTATTCCCTGCTGTGTAATATCTGGATATAATGGGGGGAACGTCCTCCGCCGTCATCCCTCCACTCCTATATGTATCATGTGCTGACAGGTCCCATTACATGGAGTAGAGAGTAAATCCGCCATTATTCCCTGCTGGGTAATATCTGGATATAATGGGGGGAACGTTCCACTCCGTCATCCCACCACTCCTATATGTATCATGTGCTGACAGGTCCCCATTACATGGAGTAGAGAGTAAATCCACCATTATTCCCTGCTGTGTAATATCTGGGTATAATGGGGGGAACGTCCTCTGCCATCATCCCACCACTCCTATATGTATTATGTGCTGACAGGTCCCATTTCACGGAGTAGAGAGTAAATCCACCATTATTCCCTGCTGCGTAATATCTGGAGATTCCTTGTAGACGGTCATGTGATCAGCTCACCTGCAATCAGATCGCTGCTCGGCTCCAGCTGACTCCTATTAGAGTCAGGGATTTCCGGGGTCACATTCTCCCCATATTCGTCGTCGCCTTCTGGTGTTTCCTAATAGATATAATAGAGATAATTAATATGTGGAAGATTTCACTAAATCCCCAAATCCATCAATCAGGATGGATGAAACCAACATTTACTGATGCACCAATTGATGGCTCCTTACCGGAAGGGTCCAACTGGCCCTCCAGAGAACTGGAGGATTCTCCAGGGGGCCCAGGCATTGACACCTGCTGGCATACAGGGCAGGCAGCTGCCTAGGGCTCCTGCTGCTCCAGGGGCCCTAGCCAGTGGCGTATTGCTAGAAGCGGCAGACCATGCAGCTGCTATGGGGCCCGTGAGTCAGGGGTACCCGCCTGATGCCAGCGGAGCAGCAGTGGGTGACAGGCTGCTGCAGCTAAAGCCTGTCCCCGCTGCTAAAAAGAAATGAATCTTCTCTCAACACCACACCCCCATGGGCGTGGAGAGCGGTGAATATTAATTTCACTTTAATAGCGGGCAGTGTTAGCCACAGGCTGAGTCTAACACTGCCCCCTATCATGGCTGGCAGACCAGGGCCCCCGCTCACCCAGGGGCCCCAGCCCAAGCGGCCACTATGGGGCCTGTAAGTCAGGGGGGCCTAATGCCAGCACTCCTCCCCAGTGTGCACCACATTCAACTGTATCGGCATCACAGATGAAAGCAATAATGGAGGAGAGAGCATCAGACGACGCTCCATCTCCCATCATTCCCCTCTGCCTCTGACACTGAAGGTGTGTGATGACGTCACTTCATCGCGTACCCGCTGTGTGTTGGGCAAATGGCAGTGCAGCTGCTGATACCGGAGCAGAGCCGGGATCAGTGGGGAACAAGGAGGAGAGGTGAGGATTGTGTTTGTTTTTATATATATATATATATATATATATATATATATATATATATATATGTCAGTGAGTGAGTCCTGGTGGCCATAATACTGTAGGACTGTGGAGCTACATTCAATTTGGGAATGCATTATACTCTATGAGGGTCTACATTAAATTCTATGGGGGGCTGCATTATATTCTGTGGGGGGCTGCATTATACCCTAAGAGGGGGGCTGCATTATACCCTATGAGGGAGGGCTACAGTATACCCTATGAGGGGGGCTGCATTATAACCTATTAGGGGGACTGCATTATACCCTATGAGGGGGGCTGCATTATACCATATAAGGGGAGCTGCATTATACCCTATGAGTGGGCTGCATTATATCCTATGAAGGGGCCTGCATTATAACCTATGAGGGGGCTGCATTATACCCTATGAGGGGGCTACATTATAACCTATGAGGGGCGCTGAAGTATACCCTATGAGGGAGAGTTGCATTATACCCTATGAGGGAGGGCTGCATTATACCCTATGAGGGGGGCTGCATTATACCCCATGAGTGGGCTGCATTATACCCTATGAGGGGGCTACATTATACTCTATGAGGGGGGCTGCATTATACCCTATAGGGAGGCTGCATTATTCCCTATGAGGGGGCTGCATTATACCCTATGAGGTAGGGCTACATTATACCATATGAGGGAGGGCTGCATTATACCTTATAAGGGAGGATTGCATTATACCATTTGGGGAGGGCTACATTATACTCTATGAGGGTGGCTGCATTATACCATATGAAGGGGTGCTGCATTATACCCTATGAGGGGTGCTGCATTATACCCTAGGAGGGGGACTGCATTATACCCCATGAGTGGACTGCATTAAACCCTATGAGGGGTGCTGCATTATACTCTGAGGGGGCTACATTATATTCTATGGGAGGCTTCATTATACCCTATGAGGGAGCTACATTATATTCTTTGAGGTGCTAAACTATATTCTATGGGGGGGCTACATTATATTCTATGGGGGGCTGCATTATATTCTATAAGGGGGGCTGCATTATATTCTATGAGGGGGCTACATTAAATTCTATGAGGGGGGCTACATTATATTCTATGGGGGCTGCATTATATTCTATGGGGGGGGCTGCATTATATTCTATGAGGGGGCTACATTAAATTCTATGAGGGGGCTACATTATATTCTATGAGGGGGCTGCTTTATATTCTATGACGGGGGCTGCATTATATTCTATGAGGGGGCTACTTTTTATTCTATGAGGGGGCTATATTATATTCTATGAGGGGGCTACATTAAATTCTATGAGGGGGCTACTTTTTATTCTATGAGGGGGCTACATTATATTCTATGAGGAGGCTATATTAAATTCTGTGAGGGGGCTACATTATATTCTATGAGGGGACTACATTAAATTCTATGAGGGGGCTACTTTTTATTCTATGAGGGGGCTACATTATATTCTATGAGGGGGCTACATTAAATTCTATGAGGGGGCTACTTTTTATTCTATGAGGGGCCTACTTTATATTCTATGATGGGGCTACTCCAACCAGTGCTATATAATTAAGAAGTGTACTATCTTATATGATACCCTGATATTAGTATTTTACCCCACAATTGGTGGTCTTGTATTTATTTCTTTGTAGCTACATAGTGGGCCCCAAGAATGATTTTCTCTGGTGGGCCCAAGGTGCTCCAGTCCGACGCTGCTTACCTGGCGGTCCGACGAGCGGTCCGGAAGTTCTAGTACACGGAGGATTTTTTCGGCCAGTTCTGTAATATAAGCCAAGTCTCCAGATTGAGACTTTTTTTCGGCCTATAAAGAAGAAAAGAAACAAAAAAGAACAATCTCAGATGATTGGCGGCCATTGTATGTGTCATCTGCTCCTCTCTGCAGATACACTGACTCCATACAGGATTTGGGGACTCGTCGTGTTTTATATGGGAGGAAAGAAGAAGCTTCTGTCCCACCATTATTATCTCTGAGTACAGAGAAGTTGTGTGCGGAGCGTCCGCCACTTACCTGCTGTAGTAAAGTCTTGATGTTGTGACATAAATCTGTCAGATACTCTGACGTCAGTTGATCTTGTCGGTGTTTAGTCAGGCAATCCTTTACTAGCTGCACCACCAGCCGGTGAGTGAAGCAGAGGATGCCATCGGGTGGTAGAAGCGCAATGTTAGGGCGATGGAAGATAAGAACCTCCAATAGCGCTTGTACCTGAAAATCATTCAGATGTAATTCAGCCATAGTGAGAAATTGCAAATGCTCTCCGTCACTATAGAACCAAAAATGGCACCCGGAACCCTGCGCGGCTTCTATTTATAGGGGCTGTGATGTCACAATGGCCGACAATCACCAGTGATGTCATCCTGGCCGACAATCACCAGTGATGTCATCACGGAATCTTGTGATAGAATTTTCCAGCATCGGCTCTGCACAGATACTTGCTGCCCGGCAATATTTCGGGTTCGCTCACACTTGTGTACCAATAATCCAGGAGAGTGGGGCGAGGTTTTCTCACTTGTCCTCCGTGTTCTGTCCGTGTAGAATCCGTCCTGTTATTCCGCAGCTATTAATCTTTTACACGACCATTTACAGGCTTCTTTGCTACAGAAATGGAATGTATCTGTAAAAACCGCTTGTCCCTCTGATGCTCCATAAGGCGTGCGACTGTTTCCTGCCAGTGTCCGATTTTGGACTGTAATCACAGAATGCTGCAGTTTTTTTCCTCACACCGAATATACGTTTTGCTGTTTTTACCGGCGTTTTTTATCATTCACTTGAATGGGTGAAATACGCTGCAAAACTGAGAGACTTGACAAAGTGCTGCTTTAAAGAAAAAGCTGAGATTTCAGAAATCCCTGCAGCGTCTCGAGCATACTTTTATGGCACGCCGAAATGTTGGATTAGCACTTGAGCATGCTGAGTTAACACCTCATCAGAGCACGCTCGCTCACCACTAATCCTCCATCATAGGAATGGAAATACTGGATATGTTTATTACCTCACGGGTCTTTTTTCTTCTCCATAGATCATTTAACTCCTTAGTTGCAGAGTTTACTATTAACAACTGTGAAAAATATTGAAGAGGTAATCATCAATGACCCAAGTAATCAATCATTAAAAATCATGACATCGTTAACATTAATCTTTTTGTCTTTGGAAAGTTTCATCCTTTACTTAAATTGTGAAATGCCCCTCTTTTATGTCCCCATAGTGGGCACAATGTATGAAGTCAATGAGAAAGCAGTAATTATATATATATATATACACTATTTGTAAAAAAATTGCTTTAATTTCTATATATGTACAGGTGCTTCTCACAAAATTAGAATATCATCAAAAAGTTAACTACATCACACACAGAGTCATTACACACAGAGTAATCTATTCCATGTGTTTATTTCTGTTAATGTTGATGATTATGGCTTACAACCAATGAAATCCCAAAAGTCATTATCTCAGTAAATTAGAATACTTTATATCACCAGCTTGAAAAATGATTGTAAAATCCGAAATGTTGTCCTACTGAAATGTATGTTCAGTAAATGCCCTCAATACTTGGTCCTTTTCCATCAATTACTGCATCAATGTGGCGTGGCATTGAGGCGATCAGCCTGCGGCACTGCTGAGGGGTTATGGAAGCCCAGGTTGCTTTGATAGCAGCCTTCAGCTCATCTGCATTGTTGGGTCTGGTGTCTCTCACCTTCCTCTTGACAATACTCCATAGATTCTCTATGAGGTTAAGGTCAGGCGAGTTTGCTGCTAATCAAGCCCAGTGATACTGTTGACTGTAAACCCGGTATTGGTACTTTTGGCAGTGTGGACAGCAGCAGTCCGCTCCTTGTGAATCTCCCCCAATTTCTGAATGGCCTTTTCTTTTTTTTTTAATATAAATTTTTATTGAAAATTTGCATTTACAACCATATGAAACAACAATCCATTGGCATCAATCATAGGATTTAGACATTGTACATTGTACTTGTAAAGGTTACCGATTAAGAATATCTTCTTTTGGAGATAACGAAGGTAATCTTAGCCAATATTATAACGTCTATATGGGATAGCGGAGAGAATTGTCAAAAATACAAAAACAAACAAAGAAATAAAAGATGAAGGGAAGGGGGAAAGGGAGGGAGGAGAGTAAGAAAAGGAGCAGGGAGCCTTCACCGAGTCGCCTAACCCATTCCAACCGGCAGTCTAGCCCGCCTTCCCATTATCCAGTAAAGTAGTAAAACATCTAACGCTAATCATGGCAAGAGCAATCCTCTGGTAATTGTAGTGGACCCAGATTATTCTTCAATTTTTCCAAGAGGAACCATCTAGTGGAAGAGAAGGGAGTTATCATCTTCCGCCTTGCATCGGCCCCGCACGTTTTCCAAGAAACTGTCTCCATTTTTTAAGAAATTTGCCGCTTGTACCTCCTTATTTGTGAGTGCGTCCCCTTGCTCCACCGCCATGTAATGATGCAGTCGAGCTATTAAATCTGACAACTGAGGGGTAGACGATGATAAGTATAGTATGTATTAGTATTGGGGGACCCCTCCCTCCGCAACTCTCGCCACTCATATTCTCCCAATAATGTAAGATCGCCATTGTCACATTACTCCAAAGGCTGGTAATCCAGAAACTAGGCCCCAAAACGGGACTATGTAACCGCAGGACCATAGGCCATGTAATAAATCAGAGCTAGGTTGCTGACATCTAGGGCAGGCTGTAAGTCTGTTAGGTCTTATATCTGGTTTATGAATATTAAAAGCAGAGAGTGCTCCATGCATCATTTTAAATTGAGTTTCCCTCCAATTTTCATTTATTATGTTTTAGTGTATATACCCTGTAACATTATACTTTTCCAGAAAGGCATCCAGTCCCCTCTTAAATTTAAGTAATGAATCACTCATTACAACATCATTTGGCAGAGAGTTCCATAGTCTCACTGCTCTTACAGTAAAGAATCCGCGTCTGTTATTATGCCTAAACCTTTTTTCCTCCAGACGTAGAGGATGCCCCCTTGTCCCTGTTTCAGGTCTATGATTAAAAAGATCATCAGAAAGGTCTTTGTACTGTCCCCTCATATATTTATACATTAAAATAAGATCTCCCCTTAGTCTTCGTTTTTCCAAACTAATTAGCCCCAAGTGTAATAACCTATCTTGTATTGCAGACCCCCAAGTCCTCTAATAACCTTGGTCGCTCTTCTCTGCACCCGCTCCAGTTCAGCTATGTCTTTCTTATACACCGGAGACCAGAACTGTGCACAGTATTCTAAGTGTGGTCACACTAGTGACTTGTATAGAGGTAAAATTATGTTCTCCTCATGAGCATCTATGCCTCTTTTAATGCATCCCATTATATTATTTGCCCTTGTAGCAGCTGCCTGACACTGGCCACTGAACATGAGTTTTTCATCCACCCATACTCCCAGGTCTTTTTCATTGATGGTTTTGCCCAGAGTTTTAGAATTAAGCACATAGTTATTCATCTTATTTCTTCTACCCAAGTGCATGACCTTACATTTATCCCCATTAAAGCTCATTTGCCATTTATCAGCCCAAGTTTCAAGTTTAAAAAAATCATCCTGTAATATAAAATTTTCCTCCTCAGTATTGATTACCCTGCAGAGTTTAGTGTCATCTGCAAATATTGAAATTCTGCTCTTTATGCCCCCTACAAGATCATTAATAAATATGTTAAAAAGAAGAGGTCCCAATACTGACCCCTGTGGTACCCCACTGCTAACCACGACCCAGTCCGAGTGTGCTCCATTAATAACCATCCTTTGTTTCCTATCCCTGAGCCAGCTCTTAATTGTAGCTAGAGGCAGAAAATGCCATCCTTGAAGTCTTGAATCCACGAACTCTGCATTTGGTTTTGAGATACGTAAGTCCCGGAACAAGTCATTCATTTCTGGCTGTGTTAGAACATGAGGCTCACCAGACATACATGGCTCAGAGTTTGAATCAGCGTTGTTTCCCGTCTCTGACCCATGGACTGCAACATCTTTGTTGGCTGCCTGCTCTAGGCTCCATGACTCTAGTGGCTTTGATACTGGAAGAGCATCTGTTGTGAATTCTGCTTTTGGGTTCCCTCCAGTGGTTGTAGGTGGGAATGCAGTTGTCCCTCAGTTGCAGTCCTGGCCAGGTGTATCTGCTGATTGCAGTTCTAACTGGGATATTTAGGTGTGCAGGATTCTTGAGTCCTTGCCAGTTGCCCATGGTTCTGGGAGGTTTTGGATCTTTGTCTGGTTCCTCCTGCCTTGCTGCCAATTCAGCAAAGATAAGTGTTTGGTGTTTGTTTCTGTGGCACACATGCTGTGTGCTTAATAATTCTGTGCTATTCATTTGTTTTCTCTTGTCCAGCTTAGACTGTGTCAGTGTTTTCTCAGTCTTGTTGGATTCTCTGGAGTTGCAGATATACGCTCCACATCTTTAGTTAGATGGTGGAATTTTTTGTATTTTCTGCTGTGGATATTTTTGGAAGGGTTTTAATACTGACCGCTTAGGATTCTGTCCTATCCTTTCCTATTTTAGCTAGAGTGGCCTCTTTTGCTAAATCCTGTTTCCTGCCTGCGTGTGTCTTTTCCTCTACTACTCACAGTCAATATTTGTGGGGGGCTGCCTATCCTTTGGGGTTCTGCTCTGAGGCAAGGTAGATTTCCTATTTCTATCTATAGGGGTATTTAGTCCTCCGGCTGTGTCAAGGTGTCTAGGATTTGTTAGGCACACCCCACGGCTACTTCTAGTTGCGGTGTTAAGTTCAGGATTTGCGGTCAGTACAGCTTCCACCAACACAGAGAAAGTTCCATGCGGCTCCAAGGTCACCGGATCATAACAAGCGTCATCATGTGGCACCGGTCTCATAGCTGAAGACAGATTGGGATATTCAGTGGACTTCTTATTCTTAGCAGAGAAGTAACAGTTCGTCACATGATCCTTCTGCTCCTGCCAAATCATTGATCATTAGGACAGCAAACGGCATTGACTTGCGAGAACCTCTCAGTTAACCTCTAAGATCAACAGCACATCTCACACAACAGATGTGAGGAGCCCAGGATTTGTCATGAGCAAAATCATAGGCTTTCATGATGAGAGCTGTCATGGTGCATCTGTGGAGCTTAAGCGTGTACTCTCCACAAATGTAACAGAAGGTATTGTGACTAGAGGTGCAGTTAGGGCTTCAGCTTGGGGTGGGGGGAAAAAATATGAGTGGGCCCCTAACCAGCTAATCCTGACTACAGCTACGTGGTGCACCCTAATTGTGAGTGTAGGGGAACATCAGCAGATGACGCGCTGTGATTTAAAATACATCTATATACAAAAACACTGATATTCCTATATGGAGACCTTATACTGTAGAGGTAGATACCGGTCCTGCAGCTATATAAGATATTACAGCAGTTATAGATGGTGACTTACCGCTGATGTTCTTTCTGAAGGAATCGTTCACTTTTCTCATCTATTCCATCTGGTCCAGACCAACATGACAACTTCTCCAAACATGACTGATCTGCAGAGATTATAACAAAGCCACATCTGAATTCTCACATTTCCAGCATCATCTATATCTATCCACAATCTGCACAAACTCCTCATTCTGCTGATACCCCAATACTGAGCCGCTGCTGCCGTATGTGTCCCTATTACTGCCCCTGATACCCCAATACTGAGCTGCTGCTACCGTATGTGTCCCTATTACTGCCCCTGATACCCCAATACTGAGCCGCTACTGCTGTATGTGTCCCTGTTACTGCCCCTGATACCCCAATACTGAGCCGCTGCTGCCGTATGTGTCCCTATTACTGCCCCTGATACCCCAATACTGAGCCACTGCTGCCGTATGTGTCCCTATTACTGCCCCTGATACCCCAATACTGAGCCGCTGCTACCGTATGTGTCCCTATTACTGCCCCTGATACCCCAATACTGAGCCGCTGCTGCCATATGTGTCCCTGTTACTGCCCCTGATACCCCAATACTGAGCCGCTGCTGCCGTATGTGTCTCTATTACTGCACCTGATACCCCAATACTGAGCCACTGCTGCCGTATGTGTCCCTGTTACTGCCCCTGATACCCCAATACTGAGCCACTGCTGCCGTATGTGTCCCTGTTACTGCCCCTGATACCCCAATACTGAGCCACTGCTGCCGTATGTGTCCCTATTACTGCACCTGATACCCCAATACTGAGCCACTGCTGCCGTATGTGTCCCTATTACTGCACCTGATACCCCAATACTGAGCCGCTGCTGCCGTGTGTGTCCCTATTACTGCACCTGATACCCCAATACTGAGCCGCTGCTGCCATATGTGTCCCTGTTACTACCCCTGATACCCCAATACTGAGCCGCTGCTGCCGTATGTATCCCTATTACTGCCCCTGATACCCCAATACTGAGCCGCTACTGCTGTATGTGTCCCTGTTACTTCCCCTGATACCCCAATACTGAGCCGCTGCTGCCGAATGTGTCTCTATTACTGCACCTGATACCCCAATACTGAGCCACTGCTGCCGTATGTGTCCCTGTTACTGCCCCTGATACCCCAATACTGAGCCACTGCTGCCGTATGTGTCCCTGTTACTGCCCCTGATACCCCAATACTGAGCCACTGCTGCCGTATGTGTCCCTATTACTGCTCCTGATACCCCAATACTGAGCCGCTGCTGCCGTATGTGTCCCTATTACTGCACCTGATACCCCAATACTGAGCCGCTGCTGTAGGTGTCCCTGTTACTGCCCCTGATACCCCAATACTGAGCCACTGCTGCCGTATGTGTCCCTATTACTGCACATGATACCCCTATACTGAGCCACTGCTGCCATATGTGTCCCTATTACTGCACCTGATGCCCCAATACTGAGCCGCTGCTGCCGTATGTGTCCCTATTACTGCACCTGATACCCCAATACTGAGCCGCTGCTGTAGGTGTCCCTATTACTGCCCCTGATACCCCAATACTGAGCCGCTGCTGCCATATGTGCCCCTATTACTGCACCTGATACCCCAATACTGAGTCGCTGCTGCCGTATGTGTCCCTATTACTGCACCTGATACCCCAATACTGAGCCGCTGCTGCCGTATGTGTCCCTATTACTGCACCTGATACCTCAATACTGAGCCGCTGCTGCCGTATGTGTCCCTATTACTGCACCTGATACCCCAATACTGAGCCGCTGCTGCCGTATGTGTCCCTATTACTGCACCTGATACCCCAATACTGAGCTGCTGCTGCCGTATGTGTCCCTATTACTGCACCTGATACCCCAATACTGAGCCGCTGCTGCCGTATGTGTCCCTATTACTGCACCTGATACCCCAATACTGAGCCGCTGCTGCCGTATGTGTCCCTATTACTGCACCTAATACCCCAATACTGAGCCGCTGCTGCCGTATGTGTCCCTATTACTGCACCTGATACCCCAATACTGAGCCGCTGCTGCCATATGTGTCCCTATTACTGCACCTGCTGTGTGGTACAATAACGGCTCCCCTTACCGCCCAATATAATAGTCGCCCGCCAGGGCCGTGGGGTACCCGGTTCCGGGTCCGGTATTCACAGGGGATGTCATGGTGGCGACCCGGTCTGTAGCCCTGGGCACCCATGTAAAAAGGGGTATTGATTATAGTTTGTGTTTGTGACGCCACCTGTGGTATTCGGTCAGGGTGACCGACGCTGCTTTAAGGGGTCCTCTGGGGTGATGTTATGGCAGCTAGATCGTATAACTTCCTACAGGTGAAGTATGTCCCCAGGGCTCCCGGTGTGTAGATGGAAGATGGTGAATGGTGCAGTAAAGAATGGAGGACACAGGTTTGCAGTATCTTTACCAGGTTTACTGTAGACTTCAGGCATCCACAGTCCAGGGCACCAGCCCACAGGTACAGGCAGGGTCCGGACGGCTTGGAAGCAAGTTCAGAGCACCCTTTACCAGGTGGAGTTAAAAGCCTTCCTCATAGTGCGGTGGTGTTGTAGTTCCTTACTGCCTATGGCTTCTGATAAGGTCCTCACAGTTCTCTCTGTCCTCCATAAAGGTGGATAGATATAAATTTAGCGTGCACTCTACCTGATAAGGCGAGGTGCTGGTGTAATGGACCGAATGGCCCCAATCTAGATCATTTTTAAAGTTCACCGCTCTCTCTTGTGGATATCATGCAAAAAAAATCAAAATGTATTATAGCATAATCTGGGAGCGTAACAGAATCTTAAACAATAAGCGACATACAAGAAAAACGCCGGAGCCTTTGTCACCAATCGCTGTAAATAGAGAGAAAAGAAACCAAATAAATAAAACCAGAATGGAAATTCAAAATAATAAAGAACATCTGTGACTAATCTATATAGCGTGGGGTCCTCCTGGTGCAAATAAATACAGTGGGGCAAAAAAGTATTTAGTCAGTCAGCAATAGTGCAAGTTCCACCACTTAAAAAGATGAGAGGCGTCTGTAATTTACATCATAGGTAGACCTCAACTATGGGAGACAAACTGAGAAAAAAAAATCCAGAAAATCACATTGTCTGTTTTTTTAACATTTTATTTGCATATTATGGTGGAAAATAAGTATTTGGTCAGAAACAAAATTTCATCTCAATACTTTGTAATATATCCTTTGTTGGCAATGACAGAGGTCAAACGTTTTCTGTAAGTCTTCACAAGGTTGCCACACACTGTTGTTGGCCCATTCCTCCATGCAGATCTTCTCTAGAGCAGTGATGTTTTTGGCTTTTCTCTTGGCAACACGGACTTTCAACTCCCTCCAAAGGTTTTCTATAGGGTTGAGATCTGGAGACTGGCTAGGCCACTCCAGGACCTTGAAATGCTTCTTACGAAGCCACTCCTTCGTTGCCCTGGCGGTGTGCTTTGGATCATTGTCATGTTGAAAGACCCAGCCACGTTTCATCTTCAATGCCCTTGCTGATGGAAGGAGGTTTGCACTCAAAATCTCACGATACATGGCCCCATTCATTCTTTCATGTACCCGGATCAGTTGTCCTGGCCCCTTTGCAGAGAAACAGCCCCAAATCATGATGTTTCCACTACAATGCTTTACAGTAGGTATGGTGTTTGATGGATGCAACTCAGTATTCTTTTTCCTCCAAACACGACATGTTGTGTTTCTACCAAACAGTTCCAGTTTGGTTTCATCAGACCATAGGACATTCTCCCAAAACTCCTCTGGATCATCCAAATGCTCTCTAGCAAACTTCAGACGGGCCCGGACATGTACTGGCTTAAGCAGTGGGACACGTCTGGCACTGCAGGATCTGAGTCCATGGTGGCATAGTGTGTTACTTATGGTAGGCCTTGTTACATTGGTCCCAGCTCTCTGCAGTTCATTCACTATGTCCCCCCGCGTGGTTCTGGGATTTTTGCTCACCGTTCTTGTGATCATTCTGACCCCACGGGGTGGGATTTTGCGTGGAGCCCCAGATCGAGGGAGATTATCAGTGGTCTTGTATGTCTTCCATTTTCTAATTATTGCTCCCACTGTTGTTTTGTTCACTCCAAGCTGGTTGGCTATTGCAGATTCAGTCTTCCCAGCCTGGTGCAGGGCTACAATTTTGTTTCTGGTGTCCTTTGACAGCTCTTTGGTCTTCACCACAGTGGAGTTTGGAGTCAGACTGTTTGAGGGTGTGCACAGGTGTCTTTTTATACTGATAACAAGTTTAAACAGGTGCCATTACTACAGGTAATGAGTGGAGGAAAGAGGAGACTCTTAAAGAAGTTACAGGTCTGTGAGAGCCAGAAATCTTGATTGTTTGTTTCTGACCAAATACTTATTTTCCACCATAATATGCAAATAAATTGTTAAAAAAACAGACAATGTGATTTTCTGGATTTTTTTTTCTCAGTTTGTCTCCCATAGTTGAGGTCTACCTATGATGTAAATTACAGACGCCTCTCATCTTTTTAAGTGGTGGAACTTGCACTATTGCTGACTGACTAAATACTTTTTTGCCCCACTGTATATACAAAGTATATACACACAATCTGTAAATGAAGGGGAAAAATAACGACAGGTCCACCTGAATCTGTGGACTAGGAATCCTACATAAAGATATATACACACATATACAAATATACATGAAAAAATGCTAGTATACTGAGACAGGACTGGATCATCTATAATATAACGCTGGGAGCGTCACTCTGTCCGAAGCCTCGATAGACTGCGCAAGCGCAAGCGCCGGCGCAGTCTGGGCCTCACAGAGCGACGCTCCCGGGAGATCGCGGTGTGCGTTCACACTGAACGCACACCGCGATCTCCCCCGCAGAAGCAGGGACCGCCAGGAGGGTGAGTATCGGACATATTCACCTGTCCCCGTTCCATCGCTGAGCGGCGCCATCTTCCCGGTCTCCTCGGCCTGTGGCCTTCAGTTCAGAGGGCGCGATGACGCGCATGCGCGCCGGCGCCGCCCTCTGACTGAAAAGTCACAGGCCGAGGAGACCGGGAAGATGGCGCCGCTCAGCGATGGAACGGGGACAGGTGAATATAGTAAGTGCTGGGGGGCCTGAGCTGGCGGCGATACCGGCACCTGTCCCCGCCTGCTAAGGCCCCCCAGCACTCGGCGCCGAGCGGGTCAGAGGCAGGATGGAGCAGCAGGATGGAGCAGCAGGATGGAGCAGCAGGATGGGGACGCAGGATGGGGACGCAGGATGGGGACGCAGGATGGAGCAGCAGGATGGAGCAGCAGGATGGGGACGCAGGATGGAGCAGCAGGATGGGGACGCAGGATGGAGCAGCAGGATGGGGACGCAGGATGGGGACGCAGGATGGAGCAGCAGGATGGGGACGCAGGATGGAGCAGCAGGATGGGGACGCAGGATGGAGCAGCACATAAGGATGGGGACGCAGGATGGAGCAGCACATAAGGATGGGGACACGGGATGGAGCAGCAGGATGGGGACGCAGGATGGAGCAGCACATAAGGATGGGGACACGGGATAGAGCAGCACATAAGGATGGGGACACGGGATGGAGCAGCAGGATGGGGACGCAGGACGGAGCAGCACATAAGGATGGGGACATGGGATGGAGCAGCAGGATGGGGACGCAGGATGGAGCAGCACATAAGGATGGGGACACGGGATGGAGCAGCACATAAGGATGGGGACACGGGATGGAGCAGCAGGATGGGGACGCAGGATGGAGCAGCACATAAGGATGGGGACGCAGGATGGAGCAGCACATAAGGATGGGGACGCAGGATGGAGCAGCACATAAGGATGGGGACGCAGGATGGAGCAGCACATAAGGATGGGGACGCAGGATGGAGCAGCACATGACAGGATGGGGACGCAGGATGGAGCAGCACATGACAGGATGGGGACGCAGGATGGAGCAGCACATAAGGATGGGGACGCAGGATGGAGCAGCACATAAGGATGGGGACGCGGGATGGAGCAGCACATAAGGATGGGGACACGGGATGGAGCAGCACATAAGGATGGGGACATGGGATGGAGCAGCAGGATGGGGACGCAGGATGGAGCAGCACATAAGGATGGGGACATGGGATGGAGCAGCAGGATGGGGACGCAGGATGGAGCAGCACATAAGGATGGGGACACGGGATGGAGCAGCACATAAGGATGGGGACACGGGATGGAGCAGCAGGATGGGGACGCAGGATGGAGCAGCACATAAGGATGGGGACATGGGATGGAGCAGCAGGATGGGGACGCAGGATGGAGCAGCACATAAGGATGGGGACACGGGATGGAGCAGCACATAAGGATGGGGACACGGGATGGAGCAGCACATAAGGATGGGGACACGGGATGGAGCAGCAGGATGGGGACGCAGGATGGAGCAGCACATAAGGATGGGGACGCAGGATGGAGCAGCACATAAGGATGGGGACGCAGGATGGAGCAGCACATAAGGATGGGGACGCAGGATGGAGCAGCACATAAGGATGGGGACGCAGGATGGAGCAGCACATGACAGGATGGGGACGCAGGATGGAGCAGCACATGACAGGATGGGGACGCAGGATGAAGCAGCACATAAGGATGGGGACGCAGGATGGAGCAGCACATAAGGATGGGGACGCGGGATGGAGCAGCACATAAGGATGGGGACACGGGATGGAGCAGCACATAAGGATGGGGACGCGGGATGGAGCAGCACATAAGGATGGGGACGCGGGATGGAGCAGCACATAAGGATGGGGACGCAGGATGGAGCAGCACATGACAGGATGGGGACGCAGGATGGAGCAGCACATGACAGGATGGGGACGCGGGATGGAGCAGCACATAAGGATGGGGACGCGGGATGGAGCAGCACATAAGGATGGGGACGCGGGATGGAGCAGCACATAAGGATGGGGACACGGGATGGAGCAGCACATAAGGATGGGGACGTGGGATGGAGCAGCACATAAGGATGGGAACGCGGGATGGAGCAGCACATAAGGATGGGGACGCGGGATGCAGCAGCACATAAGGATGGGGACGCGGGATGGAGCAGCACATAAGGATGGGGACGCGGGATGGAGCAGCACATAAGGATGGGGACGCGGGATGGAGCAGCACATAAGGATGGGAACGCAGGATGGAGCAGCACATAAGGATGGGGACGCAGGATGGAGCAGCACATAAGGATGGGGACGCAGGATGGAGCAGCACATAAGGATGGGGACGCAGGATGGAGCAGCACATAAGGATGGGGACGCAGGATGGAGCAGCACATAAGGATGGGGACGCAGGATGGAGCAGCACATGACAGGATGGGGACGCAGGATGGAGCAGCACATGACAGGATGGGGACGCAGGATGGAGCAGCACATAAGGATGGGGACGCATGATGGAGCAGCACATGACAGGATGGGGACGCAGGATGGAGCAGCGCATGACAGGATGGGGAAGCAGGATGGAGCAGCGCATGACAGGATGGGGACGCAGGATGGGAGCAGCGCATGACATGATGGGGACGCAGGATGGGAGCAGCGCATGACAGGATGGGGACGCAGGATGGAGCAGCGCATGACAGGAAGGGGAACGCAGGATGGAGCAGCGCATGACAGGATGGGGACGCAGGATGGAGCACATGACAGGATGGGGACGCAGGATGGAGCAGCGCATGACAGGATGGGGACGCAAGATGGAGCAGCGCATGACAGGATGGGGACGCAGGATGGAGCAGCACATGACAGGATGGGGACGCAGGATGGGAGCAGCGCATGACAGGATGGGGACGCAGGATGGAGCAGCACATGACAGGATGGGGACGCAGGATGGAGCAGCGCATGACAGGAAGGGGAACGCAGGATGGAGCAGCGTATGACAGGATGGGGACGCAGGATGGAGCAGCACATACCAGGATGGAGACAATATACCAATATAAATGCTCGCCACCCGGGCGTAGAACGGGTTCAATAGCTAGTATATAAGGATGGGGACGCAGGATGGAGCAGCACATGACAGGATGGGGACGCAGGATGGAGCAGCACATGACAGGATGGGGACGCAGGATGGAGCAGCACATAAGGATGGGGACGCAGGATGGAGCAGCACATAAGGATGGGGACGCGGGATGGAGCAGCACATAAGGATGGGGACACGGGATGGAGCAGCACATAAGGATGGGGACGCGGGATGGAGCAGCACATAAGGATGGGGACGCGGGATGGAGCAGCACATAAGGATGGGGACGCAGGATGGAGCAGCACATGACAGGATGGGGACGCAGGATGGAGCAGCACATGACAGGATGGGGACGCGGGATGGAGCAGCACATAAGGATGGGGACGCGGGATGGAGCAGCACATAAGGATGGGGACGTGGGATGGAGCAGCACATAAGGATGGGGACACGGGATGGAGCAGCACATAAGGATGGGGACGCGGGATGGAGCAGCACATAAGGATGGGGACGCGGGATGGAGCAGCACATAAGGATGGGGACGCGGGATGCAGCAGCACATAAGGATGGGGACGCGGGATGGAGCAGCACATAAGGATGGGGACGCGGGATGGAGCAGCACATAAGGATGGGGACGCGGGGTGGAGCAGCACATAAGGATGGGAACGCGGGATGGAGCAGCACATAAGGATGGGGACGCAGGATGGAGCAGCACATAAGGATGGGGACGCAGGATGGAGCAGCACATAAGGATGGGGACGCAGGATGGAGCAGCACATAAGGATGGGGACGCAGGATGGAGCAGCACATAAGGATGGGGACGCAGGATGGAGCAGCACATGACAGGATGGGGACGCAGGATGGAGCAGCACATGACAGGATGGGGACGCAGGATGGAGCAGCACATAAGGATGGGGACGCATGATGGAGCAGCACATGACAGGATGGGGACGCAGGATGGAGCAGCGCATGACAGGATGGGGAAGCAGGATGGAGCAGCGCATGACAGGATGGGGACGCAGGATGGGAGCAGCGCATGACATGATGGGGACGCAGGATGGGAGCAGCGCATGACAGGATGGGGACGCAGGATGGAGCAGCGCATGACAGGAAGGGGAACGCAGGATGGAGCAGCGCATGACAGGATGGGGACACAGGATGGAGCACATGACAGGATGGGGACGCAGGATGGAGCAGCGCATGACAGGATGGGGACGCAAGATGGAGCAGCGCATGACAGGATGGGGACGCAGGATGGAGCAGCACATGACAGGATGGGGACGCAGGATGGGAGCAGCGCATGACAGGATGGGGACGCAGGATGGAGCAGCACATGACAGGATGGGGACGCAGGATGGAGCAGCGCATGACAGGAAGGGGAACGCAGGATGGAGCAGCGTATGACAGGATGGGGACGCAGGATGGAGCAGCACATACCAGGATGGAGACAATATACCAATATAAATGCTCGCCACCCGGGCGTAGAACGGGTTCAATAGCTAGTATATATATAAGAGTAATGGAAGTGCACGGTTACCAGGGCCATATTTGCCACTAGGCACTTGAGGGCACGTGCCTAGGGCGGGGACGATGCGGGGTGGCGGCACCTGAGCAAGTTTTTTTTTTTTTTTTTAAAGTCCTGGGTCACCTCCCGACCGACCACGTGGTTCCGCTCATTAAGGTCATGAATATGCGCATATTCATGACCTTAATGAGCGGTACCACATGACCGCTCACTCAGGAAGAAGGTGCTGCGCCGGGAGTTGAGACAGAGCCAGAGGGATGTCGGCGGGACAGGTGAGTATGAGGGACGGGGGAAGAAAGAGGACGGGGAGCAGAGCCATGAGAGAAGGAGCGGGGGGGAGGAAGGGGAGGGAGAGATGAGCCATGCATACGGGGGGATTATGATCCATGCATACAAGAGGTGGGGGGGAATTATGAGCCATGCATACAGGGGGGGGGAATATGAGCCATGCATACAGCGGGGGGAATATGAGCCATGCATACAGGAGGGGGGGAATTATGAGCCATGCATACAGGAGGGGGGATATGAGCCATGCATACAGGGGGGGTAATTATGAGCCATGCATACATGAGGGGGGGATATGAGCCATGAATACAGGGGGGAAATTATGAGCCATGCATACAGGAGGGGGGGAATTATGAGCCATGCATACAGGAGGGGGGATATGAGCCATGCATACAGGAGGGGGGGATATGAGCCATGAATACAGGGGGGAAATTATGAGCCATGCATACAGGAGGGGGGGAATTATGAGCCATGCATACAGGAGGGGGGGAATTATGAGCCATGCATACAGGAGGGGGGGAATTATGAGCCATGCATACAGGAGGGGGGATATGAGCCATGCATACAGGGGGGAATTATGAGTCGTGCATACAGGAGGGGGGGAATATGAGCCATGCATACAGGGGGGGGGAATTATGAGCCATGCATACAGGGGGGGAATTATGAGCCATACATACAGGAGGGGGACGGTGGTGGAATATGAGCCATGCATACAGGAGGTGGGGGGGAATTATGAGCCATGCATACAGGAGGGGGGGATTATGAGCCATCATACAGGAGGGGGGAAATATGAGCCATGCATACTGTAGGGGGGGAATATGAGCCATGCATACAGGAGGAGGGGGGAATATGAGCCATGCATATGGGATGGGAGGGAGATTAGCCATGCATACAATATGGGAGGGGGGCATTATACAGTATTGAGCATCATGTGGGGTAATTATACAGTATGGAGCATCATGTGGGGCCATTATACAGTATTGAGCATCATGTGTGGCCATTATACAGTATAGAGCATCATGTGTGGCCATTATACAGTATGGAGCATCATGTGTGACCATTATACAGTATGGAGCATCATGTGTGGCTATTATACAGTATAGAGCATCATGTGTGGCCATTATACAGTATGGAGCATCATGTGTGGCTATTATACAGTATAGAGCATCATGTGTGGCTATTATACAGTATTGAGCATCATGTGTGGCCATTATACAGTATGGAGCATCATGTGTGACTATTATACAGTATAGAGCATCATGTGTGGCTATTATACAGTATTGAGCATCATGTGTGGCCATTATACAGTATGGAGCATCATGTGTGGCCATTATACAGTATAGAGCATCATGTTATAGCTGTTTTTCATTCTGACCCAAATGTCAGCTGACAGATCACCAGTGAGGGCCAAATCGTGGAGTTACGCCCGTCATTTTACAAGCGCGCTTGGAGACAAAAAGACACCTCACACATATCCTGTGAGCAAGTCACTTTTATCTGAAGTAAAAGAGCAAGAAGCAAATTTTATACCATTTACACATAATGCATTTCAATGTAACTCATGTAGCCCCCACCATCGCCCAGGGTCATACTTTATTTACCATAACCCAGAATATGTTGTACTGACTCTTGAGAACATACATGATAAGAAGTACAGTCTCCTTGAAGCGGAGACACTAAGACTACTGCATCAACAGATTCTAGTAATTCTAACAATTAAAGGCAAGAGGCACTTAAAGGCAAGGTAGCTAAAGGCAAACTATTAACCCTTCTATATCAATTTCCCCCTTTTGTAAATGGTATAACCTCTGCTACGGGGTCAGCTGATGTCCACAAAGGAGCTACTGTCTCATGGGTCTAGTACCCACAAGGGGACTTCCTACCTGCTTCACCCATCCACCCTCAGTGTGGACACTCACCTTCCCCATCAGCAGTGGCCATACGGGGCCTATGATATACTACAGAAGGTTCAGCCTTAGATTTTTTTCTACACCTACATTATTCCATAGCTTAGGTAATATATATATTAGCGCTTTTACGGCTACATAAAAGAATAAGTAAAGCAACAAAATTTGCATACAAGTCTGTAAAACACCGAAAATAATCCATCCCGCTAGGCCGCTAAGCCAATTGGCTGGAAAAAAAAAGGAGTCTCTATATTGTATTAGTCTCATTAAGAGCCTTAAGGAACCACGAAAATCTGAGTCCAAGTCTCACTGTGCATGCAGTGTGGTGTTAATACCTTCCTGGGGTAACATAGTAACATAGTAACATAGTTAGTAAGGCCGAAAAAAGACATTTGTCCATCCAGTTCAGCCTATATTCCATCATAATAAATCCCCAGATCTACGTCCTTCTACAGAACCTAATAATTGTATGATACAATATTGTTCTGCTCCAGGAAGACATCCAGGCCTCTCTTGAACCCCTCGACTGAGTTCGCCATCACCACCTCCTCAGGCAAGCAATTCCAGATTCTCACTGCCCTAACAGTAAAGAATCCTCTTCTATGTTGGTGGAAAAACCTTCTCTCCTCCAGACGCAAAGAATGCCCCCTTGTGCCCGTTACCTTCCTTGGTATAAACAGATCCTCAGCGAGATATTTGTATTGTCCCCTTATATACTTATACATGGTTATTAGATCGCCCCTCAGTCGTCTTTTTTCTAGACTAAATAATCCTAATTTCGCTAATCTATCTGGGTATTGTAGTTCTCCCATCCCCTTTATTAATTTTGTTGCCCTCCTTTGTACTCTCTCTAGTTCCATTATATCCTTCCTGAGCACCGGTGCCCAAAACTGGACACAGTACTCCATGTGCGGTCTAACTAGGGATTTGTACAGAGGCAGTATAATGCTCTCATCATGTGTATCCAGACCTCTTTTAATGCACCCCATGATCCTGTTTGCCTTGGCAGCTGCTGCCTGGCACTGGCTGCTCCAGGTAAGTTTATCATTAACTAGGATCCCCAAGTCCTTCTCCCTGTCAGATTTACCCAGTGGTTTCCCGTTCAGTGTGTAATGGTGATATTGATTCCCTCTTCCCATGTGTATAACCTTACATTTATCATTGTTAAACCTCATCTGCCACCTTTCAGCCCAAGTTTCCAACTTATCCAGATCCATCTGTAGCAGAATACTATCTTCTCTTGTATTAACTGCTTTACATAGTTTTGTATCATCTGCAAATATCGATATTTTACTGTGTAAACCTTCTACCAGATCATTAATGAATATGTTGAAGAGAACAGGTCCCAATACTGACCCCTGCGGTACCCCACTGGTCACAGCGACCCAGTTAGAGACTATACCATTTATAACCACCCTCTGCTTTCTATCACTAAGCCAGTTACTAACCCATTTACACACATTTTCCCCCAGACCAAGCATTCTCATTTTGTGTACCAACCTCTTGTGCGGCACGGTATCAAACGCTTTGGAAAAATCGAGATATACCACGTCCAATGACTCACCGTGGTCCAGCCTATAGCTTACCTCTTCATAAAAACTGATTAGATTGGTTTGACAGGAGCGATTTCTCATAAACCCATGCTGATATGGAGTTAAACAGTTATTCTCATTGAGATAATCCAGAATAACATCCCTCAGAAACCCTTCAAATATTTTACCAACAATAGAGGTTAGACTTACTGGCCTATAATTTCCAGGTTCACTTTTAGAGCCCTTTTTGAATATTGGCACCACATTTGCTATGCGCCAGTCCTGCGGAACAGACCCTGTCGCTATAGAGTCACTAAAAATAAGAAATAATGGTTTATCTATTACATTACTTAGTTCTCTTAGTACTCGTGGGTGTATGCCATCCGGACCCGGAGATTTATCTATTTTAATCTTATTTAGCCGGTTTCGCACCTCTTCTTGGGTTAGATTGGTGACCCTTAATATAGGGTTTTCATTGTTTCTTGGGATTTCACCTAGCATTTCATTTTCCACCGTGAATACCGTGGAGAAGAAGGTGTTTAATATGTTAGCTTTTTCCTCGTCATCTACAACCATTCTTTCCTCACTATTTTTTAAGGGGCCTACATTTTCAGTTTTTATTCTTTTACTATTGATATAGTTGAAGAACAGTTTGGGATTAGTTTTACTCTCCTTAGCAATGTGCTTCTCTGTTTCCTTTTTGGCAGCTTTAATTAGTTTTTTAGATAAAGTATTTTTCTCCCTATAGTTTTTTAGAGCTTCAATGGTGCCATCCTGCTTTAGTAGTGCAAATGCTTTCTTTTTACTGTTAATTGCCTGTCTTACTTCTTTGTTTAGCCACATTGGGTTTTTCCTATTTCTAGTCCTTTTATTCCCACAAGGTATAAACCGCTTACACTGCCTATTTAGGATGTTCTTAAACATTTCCCATTTATTATCTGTATTCTCATTTCTGAGGATATTGTCCCAGTCTACCAGATTAAGGGCATCTCTTAGCTGTTCAAACTTTGCCTTCCTAAAGTTCAATGTTTTTGTGACTCCCTGACAAGTCCCCCTAGTGAAAGACAGGTGAAACTGCACAATATTGTGGTCGCTATTTCCTAAATGCCCAACCACCTGCAGATTTGTTATTCTGTCAGGTCTATTAGATAGTATTAGGTCTAAAAGTGCTGCTCCTCTGGTTGGATTCTGCACCAATTGTGAAAGATAATTTTTCTTGGTTATTAGCAGAAACCTGTTGCCTTTATGGGTTTCACAGGTTTCTGTTTCCCAGTTAATATCCGGGTAGTTAAAGTCCCCCATAACCAGGACCTCATTATGGGTTGCAGCTTCATCTATCTGCTTTAGAAGTAGACTTTCCATGCTTTCTGTTATATTTGGGGGTTTGTAACAGACCCCAATGAGAATTTTGTTACCATTTTTCCCTCCATGAATTTCAACCCATATGGACTCGACATCCTCATTCCCTTCGCTAATATCCTCCCTTAAAGTGGACTTTAGACAAGACTTTACATAGAGACAAACCCCTCCTCCTCTCCGATTTTTACGATCCTTTCTAAACAGACTGTAACCCTGTAAGTTAACTGCCCAGTCATAGCTTTCATCTAACCATGTCTCGGTTATTCCCACTATGTCAAAGTTACCTGTAGATATTTCTGCTTCTAGTTCTTCCATCTTGTTTGTCAGGCTTCTGGCGTTTGCGAGCATGCAGTTTAGAGGATTTTGTTTTGTTCCAATCTCCTCACTGTGGATTGTTTTAGAAATGTTCTTACCTCCCTTCTGAGTATGTTTTCCTGGGTCGTCTTTGTTCGAGTCTAATGTTTTTCTTCCCGTCCCCTCTTCTTCTAGTTTAACGCCCTCCTGATGAGTGTAGCGAGTCTTCTGGCGAATGTGTGTTTCCCAGGTTTGTTGAGGTGTAGTCCGTCTCTGGCGAGGAGTCCATCATACCAGTAATTCACACCGTGGTCCAGGAATCCAAATCCTTGTTGTCTGCACCATCGTCTTAGCCAGTTGTTTGCATCAAGGATCCTGTTCCATCTCCTGGTGCCATGCCCGTCTACTGGAAGGATAGAAGAAAAAACTACCTGTGCATCCAGTTCCTTTACTTTCTTCCCCAACTCTTCAAAGTCCTTGCAGATTGTCGGTAGGTCCTTCCTTGCCGTGTCATTGGTGCCAACATGTATCAGAAGAAATGGGTGGACGTCCTTGGAGCTGAAGAGCTTTGGTATCCTATCGGTCACATCCTTGATCATCGCACCTGGAAGGCAGCATACTTCTCTTGCAGTTATGTCCGGTCTGCAGATGGCTGCTTCGGTGCCTCTCAGTAGTGAGTAAGGCTAAGTACAGCATAGTCCTTGCAGATACTGGGCTGGGTGCACAGATCCAACAGTCCAGCAGTTTTTGTCCTTCCGCGTCTTTTATAAGAAAAGCAAGATGTTGAATAAGTTTGTTTATCTAGTGTCTCTGTAAGGTGCAAACATCCTATCACTGCCAGCACGGTGATTAGGACAACATTCATTCTGCTGGTGAAAAGATCTTTTTGCAGTGACTGGCAAGGATCCAGGTGGGCTTTCCCTCAAGTTTCCCTGAGGTGAATGTGGTCAGCTGGACTTTAAAACGGGCCGTCAAACCGTGGATCTAGGCTCCTTCTCACGTGTCTGTGTATGACCACCAATCACCTGGATTCAGCTGATGTACATCTGTGTATGACCACCAATCACCTGGATTCAGCTGATGTACATCTGTGTATGACCACCAATCACCTGGATTCAGCTGATATACGTCTGCACTGGCATTAGGATCTGGAATGGATGAAAACACATGTTTATGCACCACATTAAGTCTTTTCTGTAAGGCCTGGACATGGGCTGTCATAGCACCGTGTTGCTTTTGTAGCACCTGTGGGAAGTACAGACCAGCCTCTGGCAAACTACTAAACAGGACTTCAAAAGGACACAAGTCTGTCTTTCTATTTGGAGTGTGTGTGACTGAAAAGAGTGCAAGAGACAAACACTCTACCACGCTCTTTCCTTTGCCTGCCGTGGCCTTTGATTTTCCAGTTTAAGTGTCCCATTTAGTCTCATCACTTTCCCACTACTTTGTTGTCTATATGGTGCATGATATGCTTGCTGCACTCCCAGGACCTGCATGACTTCCCTCGTTATTTCTCCCGTGAAGTGTGTGTCCCTATCGCTGTCCATGGTTTCTAGGACACCATACCTGCAGATCAGTTTTTTTTATCAGTTTGTCTGCAGTCGCTTTAGTATTTGCACATTTTACAAAATAGGCTTCCTGCCAACCAGAGAAGAGATCTACACATACTAGGACATTTTTCACACACTCCTACCTTGGGTAGCTGTATGTAGCCAGTCTGCAGTCTCTGAAACGGGTAGAGAGGCCTGGGTGTCGCTTTCTTAGGGATTTTTACTGTTTTACCTGGGTTGTGCTGTGCACAGATGAGGCATGACCGTACGAGCTTTGCGGCTGCGTAACTGAAACCAGGAGCGATCCAGAAGGCATCTTGTGTTGCTTGCGCCATGATTGGGAGCAGGGATCTTGGTATATACGATTTATCCTGATTCTCCCATACTCTTTCTGAGTTCAGCTTGTAATGACCAGAGGTCCGAATAAGATCCAGTGAGTCACAAACCAAGACCAAGGCAGAAATCTCCAACGGTATTTACTCAAAGGCAAAATAATCAAGGTAATATGGAGAATATTAAGACAGATGCACCCCAAAGATACACTAATTCAGCAGCAGCTGAAATCACTGTGCCACTCCAAGGTCTCCTGAGAACTGTATACTACAACAGACTAGTAAGAAATTTACCTAACAGGCAACTAAAAACAGGAACAAGTGTAAATTGAATGTAGTGTTATTAAGGGAGCCCCTGGAATGGCACATTGAGTATAACTTACACAACTCTAATATAAGATACACCTCTAAAGTAACAATCTAACACTCTGAGCAGAGATACCCGGGTATCTATAACTATGGTACCGTATCCTGAGATGGATTTCCTCTCAGGCAGGAATCCGCACAGGCTGCAGCCAGTTCATATCTTCAGCGCCAATAAGTTACAGCAAACTCCTCTTGTCTTGTCGGCCGATGCCGAGCCCAAACGCCGGGGACTTAGTTAGTGGTCTCACGATGTTGTCTCTGCTTCTGTAGCTCCTAGGAATGCTTCCACGACAATCCGTCCGTCTCTGTATCAGCAGTCTGTCCAGACTTGGTTCTCCACTCAATGCACAGGGAATCCACAGACTTCCAAATACGTACTGGGTTCTTAGTAAAGTCTCAGTCTTTTGTTAAATAAAGGGTTAACTCCTCTCCAGGAAACGTTAGCCACACAAGTCTCTCACAGAGTTAAACAAAAGGTTAGTTCTTCTCCAGGGGAACGTTAGCAACAAAAAGTCTCTCAAAAGCTTCTTTTCCTCCAAAAACACTTGCAGTAAATCCACACACAGTCTCTCTTTAAGATATCACAGCAGCTTCTGCCTTTGTTTCCTGCCTTTTTCTCTCCCAGCTCTCACTTCCTAGTTTCACTTTACACACGAGACACTAGACCCCACCCAGCAGCACACATTGTCTCTGAGAGTTTTGCACGGTCTGTTCTCTTCTGCAATAGGCAAAAACCACAGGGTCCTAGTGCCCTCTCAGTGGGACTACAGTTCACCCTCTTACATGCCACCCCACTAGAGGTTGGCGTCCTCGACATACCTTCCCACTCAAATTCATCTTGAGCATATCGCTGAGGCGGTATTCCTGCCGTAGATCGTGTAGTTCTCCTGAGTCCTACATCAACAGGTGCGACCTTAGAGGGAGCTAGAGTCTCTTCCATGGTCGTGTTAGTGGGCGTAAGTGGAGTTGTCTCCTCCTGCGGCTCGATGTCCTGTGATACAGCGTCAGGACCAAGCAGTTGACCTGATGCACTCTCCTCAACAACATCCTCCATATCCCCAACATTCTCATCACCCGAGGCCAGATCGGTCACAGGGGGCAAATAAGCAGGCGCAGGAGTAAGCACACCATCAAACTCAAGATCATTCAGAGCTTCCGCCCCTTGAAACATGGCCTCTGGCTCTAGGGGGGTAGGCGCCGAATCTTCAAACCAGCACCGCTGTAACATGTTACGATGCAAATTACGGGTTGGCCCCCCTGTCCCCACCGGTTCGACCTCGTACACTGGAATCTCAGGGTTCACCTGTTTTTTTATCAGATACGGTATCGCCTCCCATCGGTCACTCAGCTTTCCTGACCGTCGTTTTGTCCTCACCAACACTCTGTCTCCCGGAGAGAACAGCTCTGTTTGTACAGGTCGCGTGTCCTTATGGACCACCTGGCGAAGGCGGTCACCCACCACCTGATGCACCACCCTCAACCGCCGCCGATGCTCTCGTACCCACTCGGATGCAGTCCGAAGGGGGGCGGAGGAGGGATCTGGCATGCTCAAATCCTCAATGTCTCGGCCAGGTCTACCAAACATCAACATGTGTGGTGAGTAACCAGTAGTACTGTGCACCCTGTTATTGTAAGCCCACATCAATTCGGGGAGATACTCAGGCCAGCATGTCTGTTGCTGACTCTCTAAGGACCTCAACATTTGCAACAGGGTCCGATTAAAACGCTCACACGCCCCGTTACCCTGAGGGTGGTAAGGCGTTGTTCTCGACTGCTCGATACCATAGAGCTGGTGCAACTCTTTCATCAGCGTTCCCTGAAAGCAGGCCCCTTGATCTGAATGTATTCTCTGCGGACACCCGAACACTTGGAAGAAATGTCGGCACACTGCCTCAGCCGCCGACTTGGCCGTCTGATCTCTTGTCGGCACCGCTACAGCATACTTGGTAAAGTGATCTGTCATCACCAGGCAGTAGGAGTACCCTGATGTAGAGTACCCTATCAACACGTAGTCAATCATGAGTAGTTCCAGTGGAGCTGAAGTCTTAATAGACTGTGTGGGAGCCCGCTGCTCAGGGCTTTTGTTGAGCCCACAAATTCAGCACTGCCGACACGCGTCGGCCACCATCCCTCCCAACTCAGGGCAGTAGAGGACTCGCTGCAACCACTGAAGTGTCTTTTCACTTCCAAAATGGGCCCCCTTCTCATGCGCCTCACGAGCGACCACCGGCCCCATCCCCACAGGAATTATCAGTTGGTACCGATGCTGCAGCTCCGATGGCAGGTACACCTTACGATACAAAAGACCTTGTTCCACACACAATTTATCCCATTGTCGAAGGAGTTTCATTCCTTCCATGGACAACTGAGCCTTGTCCTCTGCACTGGGCCAGGCCTTGTTTTGTACCCAACGGCGCACAAGTGCAACGTCCGGACACTCATCCTGGACTCTTGTCCAATCTGAGGGTGTTTTACCCAGGACACAGGGCATCCCGGTGGCCACCCCACTTGAGTGTACCACACTTTGGAAGATAGGTATTTGCCCCAAAGCTGGAGTTTCAGTATCCTCAAGTTGTTCATCAACATCTTCCCCGGATGACCCAAGGGGCACTCTTGACAATGCATCTGCATTGCCGTTCTCTCGACCAGAGCGAAATTTAATGCGGTAATTGAACTTGGCCAGTCTGGCGACCCACCGCTGCTCCAACGCCCCCAGTTTTGCATTCTCTAAGTGAGCTAGCGGGTTGTTATCTGTCATGACTAGCACCTCAGCTCCTGTTAGATACTCGGCGAAGCGTTCTGTCATTGCCCACACCAGGGCCAGCAATTCCAGCCGGAATGAGCTGTAGTTAGCCGGATTTCGCTCGGAGTCTCTTAAAGATCTGCTGCCATAAGAAATCACTCGTTCTCGGCCGTCCTGCACCTGTGCTAGTACTGCCCCCAACCCATGAAGACTACCATCGGTATACAACAAAAAAGGGGTGTCAAACCGGGCGTAGGCCAGCAATGGGGCACTCGTTAGGGCGGTTTTCACTCCATCAAATGCCTTTTTCTGTAGGGGCCCCCATGGAATGGGGCGATTTCGAGGACCCAGCGCTGTGCCTCTCAAACGTTCATTCAAGGGACTCACCACTTGTGAGAATTTAGGCACAAACCGCCGATAGTTTCCTGCTAGGCCCAGGAAGGCCCGCACTTCTCGCAGGTCACAAGGAGGTGGCCACTCTTGTACCGCCTTAATCTTACTGGCTAAAGGTAGTACCCCGTCCGGGGTCACCAGATGCCCCAAATATTCAATCTGGTTTCGTAACAGCTGACATTTTTTTGGCTTTATTTTCAGGCCGTAGCTCTTGAGCCGCCGGAGAACTTGACGCAGCTTCTCCAGATGATCTTCAAATGAGGTTCCGAACACCACAATGTCGTCCAAATATATCAGGACTGATTCAAAATTTAGATCGCCCAAGCAATGTTCCATCAGGCGTTGGAAGGTTCCCGGGGCGGTAGCGAGGCCAAAGGGCATCCGGTTGAACTCAAAGAGCCCCATTGGCAATACAAACGCCGTCTTGGCCCGATCTTTTTCAGCCATTGGGACCTGCCAGTACCCGCTTGCCAAATCCAACGTTGAGAAATACTTGGCCCGACCCAGGGCCGACAGGGATTCTTCAATACGGGGTAAAGGATATGCGTCCCGTACGGTGTGGGCATTCAATTTCCGATAGTCCACACAAAATCGGAGTGTCCCATCCTTCTTGCGGACCAAGACTACAGGGGCCGCCCAGGGACTCCGGCTCTCTCGGATCACTTGGTTGTCCAGCATACTGGCCACCATGCTCTTCACCTCTTGATAGAGCGCCGGAGGAATTTGGCGATATCTTTCTCTAATGGGTGGAGTATCCCCCGTTGGAATCTCATGCTCAATCGTCTGGGTACACCCGAAGTCCTCTCCATGTCGGGAAAAGGTCTCTTGATGTTCCCACAAAACTCTCTCCAACTGCTCCAACTGCACGGGGGTCAGCTTCTCCCGATCCACTCCCATCTGCTCCATGATCACATGAACATTCCATTCCTCCGTAGGAGGTTCAGTCCGGCCTACCTCGACCGCGAATGTCCAGGATGACTGTTGGTCTGGTCGCAATTCGAACCCTGCATTTTCCGGCACCTTCTCTGCCGGTACGAACAGTTCAGCCAGTGTGGTCCCAGCGGGAATTGCAACAGCTTCATCTAAAACATTGATGCATCGGACCGGTACTCGTCCATTCTTCACAATCGCCAAAGAACGGGCCACATGTACCTTGGCAAATGAGGAACCCTCTCGGGCGGGCTCAAGTAGCACTTCAAGCCCATTCAATCTCTGTGCAGCTCCCACAGGCAGCATTAAGAGTTCCTCTTGTCTGGGTCCCAGCAGGATTGGGGCCCTCGAAGTCACTCGGACCCGGCCCACCCGGCCACCTGGGACCGCACTTTTCAGCAAGTCGCAACTCAGCACTAGACGGTGTAGAATTCTCTGTGTGGGTCGGTGTCTTGTCGCACGGGCCCAGTATCGGGGTCCTTCACTGGCATACATCTGGTGATTCAAATCTCGCAGCACGTTCATTCCGAGCGTCACTTCCATCCCTCTTCTAGGGGGGTGATCCACCAGTACTACCCCTTTCTGCCCCAGCTCTTGACCAAACATTTTTAGTTGCATCCACACGATCCCTTTTACTGACAATTGACCATTATTTGCGGCGGTCAGTCGTATCACTCGGCCATCCTCTGGAATCACTAGTCGACTGAAGTATCTCTCATATACTTCTAGAGGCATTATAGTACATTCGGATCCCGTGTCAACCAAGCACCTCATCTTCCGCCCTTCAAACTCTGCTTCTATCACTGGACTACATGCAAACAAATCTTGTTCATTCCGTCGAGGGCTTTGTGTGGGTGGGGCCGCTGCTGCTTGCCCTCTCATGGCAGCGGCCGGAAGTTTAAAGCCGGCGACGGGGTTTCTGGGGCTGTAAGCGCCCGGCAGTAACGCGAGATGTGTCCCTGGCGGCCACACTTCCAGCAGGTGATTGTTCCTCGTGGGCAAGGGCTTGACTCATTCTGATAGGACGACCTGGCCATTTGCGGGGTCACCGTTCCAGGGGGTGAGGCAGGAGGTTCCCGCGAGGGGGTAGAGGCGGGATCAACTGTCAGTTGAGACAATTTCAGCTTCAACTCCTTCACCTCAGCACGCAGAGCTTGTACCACGCTTACCAGCCCCTCTCCCCCCGACCCTGATGAACCACCTTCCTCCAGCTGGGCACTGTTCACTGACCCCTCGGGAACATAGGCCGATTTCTCTTCCCTTTCCACTGCAACTCGGTAAATCTGCCAGAAAGATAACTCTGGTGCAACCCGGGCCATTTCCAACAGTTTGTCCCGGAGAAGTCTATTGGCTACACCGGTGATGAATTGGTCCCGGAGCAAGCGGTCTACCTCCCGGAATGCCCCCATGGCCCCCGGGTCTAGTCGCTGCATCTCATTCAACATCTCTTGCAAAATATTAGAGTACTGCATCAGGGACTCACACTCTCTCTGGGGACGATTAAAGAATAGGGACCGAAGCTGGGCCACGCGCGCTCGGCCCCCCAAACTCCCCTCTAACAGTTCCAAAATCTTTTCTAATGTATCCCTCTCTGATTCTGGGCGCACCATCACCATACGCCTAATATCACCCTCCAGTGCATTTAATGCCAGCTCAGCGCGTAACGCGGGGGTCAAATTACACATGTGCAGAATACTCCGGATTCTCTCAGCCCAATCTTGCAACGCCATATTGCGCCCATCGTATTTCGGCATGTGCTGAAGTAAAGCTCCTACAGGCACATACCCTCCTGAAGTCGCCGCGGCTGCCAGGGGAACCCCAACCCCCGAGGAGGATGCGGATACAGCGGGGTCATTTCCACCCTCGCCCTCGTCCATGACAAACACTGGATCCTGCCGACTACGCCAAAAATGTAATGACCAGAGGTCCGAATAAGATCCAGTGAGTCACAAACCAAGACCAAGGCAGAAATCTCCAACGGTATTTACTCAAAGGCAAAATAATCAAGGCAATATGGAGAATATTAAGACAGATGCACCCCAAAGATACACTAATTCAGCAGCAGCTGAAATCACTGTGCCACTCCAAGGTCTCCTGAGAACTGTATACTACAACAGACTAGTAAGAAATTTACCTAACAGGCAACTAAAAACAGGAACAAGTGTAAATTGAATGTAGTGTTATTAAGGGAGCCCCTGGAATGGCACATTGAGTATAACTTACACAACTCTAATATAAGATACACCTCTAAAGTAACAATCTAACACTCTGAGCAGAGATACCCGGGTATCTATAACTATGGTACCGTATCCTGAGATGGATTTCCTCTCAGGCAGGAATCCGCACAGGCTGCAGCCAGTTCATATCTTCAGCGCCAATAAGTTACAGCAAACTCCTCTTGTCTTGTCGGCCGATGCCGAGCCCAAACGCCGGGGACTTAGTTAGTGGTCTCACGATGTTGTCTCTGCTTCTGTAGCTCCTAGGAATGCTTCCACGACAATCCGTCCGTCTCTGTATCAGCAGTCTGTCCAGACTTGGTTCTCCACTCAATGCACAGGGAATCCACAGACTTCCAAATACGTACTGGGTTCTTAGTAAAGTCTCAGTCTTTTGTTAAATAAAGGGTTAACTCCTCTCCAGGAAACGTTAGCCACACAAGTCTCTCACAGAGTTAAACAAAAGGTTAGTTCTTCTCCAGGGGAACGTTAGCAACAAAAAGTCTCTCAAAAGCTTCTTTTCCTCCAAAAACACTTGCAGTAAATCCACACACAGTCTCTCTTTAAGATATCACAGCAGCTTCTGCCTTTGTTTCCCGCCTTTTTCTCTCCCAGCTCTCACTTCCTAGTTTCACTTTACACACGAGACACTAGACCCCACCCAGCAGCACACATTGTCTCTGAGAGTTTTGCACGGTCTGTTCTCTTCTGCAATAGGCAAAAACCACAGGGTCCTAGTGCCCTCTCAGTGGGACTACAGTTCACCCTCTTACAAGCTCAGCTCCCATTCTCCCAGTGTTCCTTCTCTGTTTGGGCAGCTGGAGGGATTTCAGGACATCTAGGCTCAGTGTGGCTGGAATACGCTGACTCCCCGCCACCATCCACTGCTCCCTAGGCCGCCTTGCTGCTACTTTAGCAGCCTCGTCCGTCCTTCTGTTGCCCTTTTCCTCCACTGAGTCACCGTCCGTGTGTGCTTTTTACCTTGACGATGCCAACCTGGACTGATAACGTCAATACCTCCACTAATTGTTTCACCAGCTCTACGTTTTTTTTTTTAATGGGCTTACCGGCTGATGTAAGAAACACTCTGCTTCTCCAGATAGGGCAATATTCATGGGATATTCCCCATGCACAATTTGAAACTGTGTAACTGTTAGCGACTTTACCTGCAGCAGCTCTACACGCCTCAGTGAGTGCCTTCAACTCTGCCTCCTGCACCGACATGTGAGGAGCGAGTGGTTCAGCTCGGATTACCTCATGTGAGGATACTACTGCATATCCAATGTAGAGTCGCCCATTCTGGTGGTATCTGGAGCCATCTACAAAAATAAAAAACCTCAAAATATGCATTAGGAACAGGTTTTTTTCCTGACTCATCAGTTCCTATGCAGTCATGTTCGTGCGTCATGTCAACGTCATGTCATGTTCTCTTTCCCACCTGCCAATGCTGTCACCAATTCCCCCTTTTCTGAATCCACAGGCAGATGAGTGGCTGGATTCAGAACATTATGTCTTTTGAGGGTGACATATTCAGGAATTAGTATTAGAGCACATTCAAGTCTGATCTGTCTATCCATAGACAGGTGTTTTGGTTGAACTTGTACGAGTATGGCATTAATGTCACGTGGGGAACAAATTGTCAAAAAGAAAAAGTCAGTGTGATCTCACATGCCTTTCAGTAATACAGCAGCTCTTACAGCACGTACACATGTAGAAGACCCTCTAATCACGGGGTCTAATTGTGCTAAGTAGTAACCTATCGGTCTCTGTTTCTTTCCATGTTGTAGTGTTAGTACTGCGGTAGCATGTCCACCTTGCTCTGTGCAAAATAAGAAAAATGGCTGATCATAGTTTGGAATGTCTGACACAATGAGCAGCTTGAGAGAGTGGAAGGAATCAATTGCTTCTTGAGTGAGATTGTAGGGTTCTGATGGCAAACAGTCATAGAGTGGGTGCATCATTTGTGAAGCAGACCTTATCCAAGGCCTACAGTAGGTCACCAAACCTAGAAAAGTGCGTAGATGCTGGTGTGACCTGGGTAAAGGGAGATTTGTATTGCCTGTTTTCTGTCTTCAGTCAGGTGTCTTGTACCTTCAGCAATACAATGTCCTAAAAATGTCACCTTTTGTTTGCAATACTGTAATTTGTCACGTGAGACTCTGCAACCCTTTTCTGCCAAAAAAAAACACAGCAAGGAAACTGTAGCTTCCGGACATCTGGTCCGGGCAGCAGAGCAAGAGGTCATCCACGTACTGTAGTAGTACAATCTGTGGATGAGGTGGTTGCCACTGCTCAAGAATCCCTACCATCGCTGTTGAATAGATGGTTGGGGAGTTCTTTCCCCCTTTGTGGGAGGACCGTCCTACAGTATTGTGAAAGAAAAAAGATACTGACAGTCAAAGTGCAGTGGTACAGAGAAGAATGCATTTGCCAAATCAATAATGGTGAAACATTTTGACGTCGCTGGGATCTGTGCCCGTACGGTGTGTGTGTGTTAGGGACAGTTGAGGTCACACTCACTGTAACATCATTAATAGCTCGTTAGTCATGAACTATTCTGTAAGTGTCAGGGGAACCCTTGGGTCCTTTTTTTCTTAATGGGATACAAAGGGGTGTTGCAGGGGGAATATCTCTGCACTAGAATCCCTGCCTTAACATACTCTTTAATATCCCTGCTCAGGGCCATTGATTTCACTAGACTTAAGGGGTATTGCCTTAACCAAAGAGGAGTGATTACTTCTCTTGATTTATCATGACAGGGGGAATGGGCAGTCGACCCATAACAGATTTTCCCCTTGCCCAAACGGTGTCTGGTACCTGACTCTTTTCCCTGTCCTCAGACATTCTGGTGTCAGGTGTTACTTTCACTACTCTTGCCATATACACCATTTCTGCAATATTACACAAGTGTTTATATAAGTCACACATTAATGTCCAAATATTTCTACCCGTATTTGATTGGGTAGAGTACCCCTTAAAAAAAACTAAATTTGATTCACAAAATGTAACCAAAAGAAAATTATATATATATAATTACGAAAGATACTGAGTCATAAAACGGGGGAGCACAATGCCATAGGCCACAGCAAAGCACAAGCTTATTCTAAGAAAGTAGCAGCCCTATATAAATCCATAACTAACAGTTCCGAATACAAAAAGAAGGGATTTGAAAAATGCCAAATATCAATGCAAGTTGCCTGCGATAAGGTATGAGAAGTGGAAAAGACAAATAAACAGTGACTATGGTTTCAGCCAATATAATGAATGGCTAAAAAACTATATATCATATGAAGACAACCTAGAAATACACAGTAACTATACCATCTTGTGTAAGGAAACTACTAAACTGGCAAATGAATGGATTTAAGTATAACTACAATAGGGCATGATTTACCTGTGGTATAATGTGCACGTGGAAGACCCTGGCGTCCCTCTGCCCCAAGTGTTTATATGAAAAGGGGACTTGTGACTGTAATACCCTCAGGAGAGCACTGTATAGTGCCTAGACAGCACTCAACTCTGCTCCCAGCAAATTCATAGGGGTATTGTCACTAACAATAAGTTTGTAAGCACCTCTTGGCTGTCTCGTGACTCTAGTCTTTTCTTGTTTAGTCATAGGGGCTTCAGTCGCTTGTCCCCCTACCCTCACGTATTCCACAGTCTCGTCAGTAATCATGTCTGGCAGTATCAAGTCTTTGTGTACTAGTCACAAGTGTCCCAACTGCCCCAGTGTCGTTCAAGAATTCTGTCTATTTCCCTCCCAGCATTGGTATGGTGGTCATCAAGGCAGGACCAGGTCCAGAGGGGACAAGAACAGGGCACACATTTGTCACTGGGTTGTCAGTTTCCTAGTCTGAAGGTGAAGGAGGTGGAAGATTGGTCTGAGTGTCCATTTTCTCCACAATTCCAGCACTTCACTGTTTCTAAGTCCTTAGGTCCCTTACTACGTCTCTACTGTTTTCCTTGTGCTCCAGCATACATGACACGTTGTCTTATTGTCCTAATTTCTTCAACTCCTGAGCAACCTTCAGGAGGTCTTTGGATCTACATTTCTCCATTTAGGTCTGGCTGTCTGTACTGCGTCTCGTAAGCCTTTTGTCATACCGTCAATGAATGTATTTACCAATATTTTAACGTCAAGTGGGTTTACTGGACTGTACCCTATGTCTGCCCATTTCAGCTGTAACCGTCCAGAGTACATCTCTACTCTCTCTCCTTTAGTCACATCTGTAAAAGTCTTAATTTGCATCCTAGTACGTCACCTGCTTTGGTGCTCACCAACTCTCTAGGTCTGCTCAGGTGCACTTATACGTCCATCATATTGTCTTTGTCTGTAAAATGGGAAAGGTTTGTTCTCAGGGTCAGCCAATTCTTTTAGCGTAGCTAGCTAGTCAAAGGACTTCCAGGGATAATACTCCTGTATCTGTCTTACACTACCTGATGTGGTTGGTTCTCTGGTGGTGGGGGTGACATGACATGCCGGTCTACAGCTCCTTCCCAAAAGGATTACTGTCAGCTTACTCCCAAAAGTTAATGTCCCCACTACCCATTAACCACAATCCTGTGTCAGCTTCTTATGTCACTATATGTGATCTTGTCTGGAGAGGATTCAGTGTAATTCACTTGGGTTGGGTTACATCACAGATCATACAAGTATTTCTCCAGTCTGGGTTTGTCTGACCGCAATGTTTACAAGTCCATCTGTCTTGTCTTGGTCTCTGGTTATACAAAGGTATGACCGTAGCAGTAATGTGTCGGTCATAGTCGGACTTTTAAGCATCAAAACATTCATAATACACCTTACTTCCGTCCTGCTGCACTCTCTCAGATGCCATTTATTCACATGCTATTTTCCTCATTTGTCTGTGCCTTTTTGAACATCCAAACATCCATCCACTCACTGGCATTTTTGCCTGTTTCAATATTGGTCTCACATCTTTCACTGCTTCCTTTTTCCAATCTGTACAGCGGTTTTTGGATCCCATTGGGGGCCCTGACTGCACACAGAATAAGTTGCCCATGGCTTCAACTTATCCGCTCAACAACACCGAGCAGGTTCCCTACCTACCACTCGGTGGCACCGAGCAGGTGCACTACCTACCACTCGGTGGACTTAAAGGCTTTTACCAAGCAGGTTCACTACCTACCACTCGGTAAATCAGCTGGCTAGCACAGCTCCATGGACGGCAAGGTTACACCATCTAATGCCGTAGACTGACTGTAGCAGGTCACTCCGTACACTACATCAGCCGTGCAGTTGGCTACCTCCTCTGCTGATCCTCAATTCGCTATATCAATCACTCAACTTGAAGCAGGAGAATCTTTTACCAATCTTTTCAATCACTTACAAGCTTCCTCTAAAATAGGCACAATTCTTTCACTTTCAAATTCCAACTTGAACTTACGATATTTCTTTCTACTTCAATACATACAGTACTATTGCTTTAAACACAAATCTCTTAGCGCGTAGTAAACCAAGGACAGAATATGCACAGCTCCATATTCTTCAGCGCAGCTGCATGGACCCCCCCTTTCTCTGGCCCGCATCACAAGGAGGAGAAAATCAAAAACAATTCGCACAGGGGTTCGCCCCTCCCATCAAATGTAAACACAGATAAGAGCTTGTCTTACACACACAGAAACAGAATGCAGCAGTTTTCAGACTTAATCTCTACAAAACATTCATTCTCTCGGAATTAAAAACAGTTTCTCTATACAAGCAGATCACTGCATAACTTGAATAAGTTGATTCTGACCGCGTCCAGCCAAAACACATATAGAAACCTATCCAATGTCAAACCACACATAACACGGGTTTCACTGAATCTCAGATGTAAATTAAATGTACATTAAAATATCCACAACTCATTCATCCTGGACAATAAACAACAGTTAGATAAGTAATGATACTTATGTGATCACTCATACATACATGCTCATTCAGGGATTGTTGTTTCTTTTCCTTTCACTTTCAGTTGATTTTTACAAGAAGAAAATCCCTTATCTCAATCACTCCACCTAATTCAGCTCAAACTGCGCTGAATAATGTCTTCTGTCACATACAGAGGACCACACCTAACGGAACCCCTCATCAATCAGGGATTTATGTTTATTCCTTATACTCATTTACTCACCTGTCATCTCATTCAGAGTTCTCATAGACATACAAGGCTCACACAGCCTGCCTATTTTGCACTTTGGAATTAACACAACTCTATATAACTCTATAACTCTATATAACAAAAACTGCAGCAGTGTCCACTGACACTCTGAAAGCACTTTAAGGCCAAACAACAAAAACCACGGCCTTAATACAAAATACAGCTTCATATAATGTACTGCCAATCCAAAATGACCAAAATAACAACACTGCACAGAGTCTATCCCAGCTCTGTATTACTCACTACACAAATACACAACCAATTAGGATACTGACAAATGATACAGATAACAATTATCATCTTATAACTCTATTATTCAACTCTCATACGGACATAAACAGACAAAACACAAAACTCACTGGTGATGTGGATTCTTTGAACCATGCTCGCAGCCTTTTACCCAGAGGTATGGAGAGATCCAGATGAGAGATTGCAAGTGCAAAACAGGTTTGTAAGAATAATATTTCTCACCTTGCTGCAGCTGGTGTTTTGCATGCCAATCTCCCAGAAGCTCCCCCATACGGATTCCGAATAAGCTGGATACATGGCCCCGGTCGGGCGCCAAAACTGTTATAGCTGTTTTTCATTCTGACCCAAATGTCAGCTGACAGATCACCAGTGAGGGCCAAATCGTGGAGTTACGCCCGTCATTTTACAAGCGCGCTTGGAGACAAAAAGACACCTCACACATATCCTGTGAGCAAGTCACTTTTATCTGAAGTAAAGGAGCAAGAAGCAAATTTTATACCATTTACACATAATGCATTTCAATGTAACTCATGTAGCCCCCACCATCGCCCAGGGTCATACTTTATTTACCATAACCCAGAATATGTTGTACTGACTCTTGAGAACATACATGATAAGAAGTACAGTCTCCTTGAAGCGGAGACACTAAGACTACTGCATCAACAGATTCTAGTAATTCTAACAATTAAAGGCAAGAGGCACTTAAAGGCAAGGTAGCTAAAGGCAAACTATTAACCCTTCTATATCAATCATGTGTGGCTATTATACAGTATTGAGCATCATGTGTGGCCATTATACAGTATGGAGCATCATGTGTGGCCATTATACAGTATGGAGCATCATGTGTGGTCATTATACAGTATGGAGCATCATGTGTGGCCATTATACAGTATGGAGCATCATGCGTGGCCATTATACAGTATGGTGCATCATGTGCGGTCATTATACAGTATGGAGCATCATGTGTGGCCATTATACAGTATGGAGCATCATGTGTGGCCATTATACAGTATGGAGCATCATGTGTGGCCATTATACAGTATGGAGCATCATGTGTGGCCATTATACAGTATGGAGCATCACGTGTGGCCATTATACAGTATGGAGCACTGTGTGGCCATATTTATTTTTGTTTATAATTATTGGATATGAAACAGTGTGATCAGCAGTGCTAAATGGGTGTGGTTGGGACGTGGATATGTGTGTGTGTGTGTGTGTGGAATGGGTGTGGTCAGAGGCGTGGCCTAAAATTATACTTCTTTGGTTGGGATGAATGGTACCACATTTGCCAGATCACGGCAAGTGCCGCAAATCCCATAGGGAATGAATGAGGCCGAACGCAGTGTTGCCGTAAGTGATCTGTTACACGGCAGATGCAGAAAAACTGCCCGATCTGCTGCAAAAGGCGACTTTCACATCAGAGATTCTTGCCAAAGTCACTGCCGATAGTGTCATACTCACCAATGGGGGAGGTAGCACTAAAAGTGCCTAGGGCAGCAGATACTCTAAATACGGCCCTGGGGGTTACCTTATTCCAGAAGGAAAAGAGATAAGGAAGGATGGGGATAAGGATCACAGAGGTATCATATGGATACTGTGAGAGACATTAAAAAGGAAATTACATAGTAACATAGTAACATAGTTAGTAAGGCCGAAAAAAGACATTTGTCCATCCAGTTCAGCCTATATTCCATCATAATAAATCCCCAGATCTACGTCCTTCTACAGAACCTAATAATTGTATGATACAATATTGTTCTGCTCCAGGAAGACATCCAGGCCTCTCTTGAACCCCTCGACTGAGTTCGCCATCACCACCTCCTCAGGCAAGCAATTCCAGATTCTCACTGCCCTAACAGTAAAGAATCCTCTTCTATGTTGGTGGAAAAACCTTCTCTCCTCCAGACGCAAAGAATGCCCCCTTGTGCCCGTCACCTTCCTTGGTATAAACAGATCCTCAGCGAGATATTTGTATTGTCCCCTTATATACTTATACATGGTTATTAGATCGCCCCTCAGTCGTCTTTTTTCTAGACTAAATAATCCTAATTTCGCTAATCTATCTGGGTATTGTAGTTCTCCCATCCCCTTTATTAATTTTGTTGCCCTCCTTTGTACTCTCTCTAGTTCCATTATATCCTTCCTGAGCACCGGTGCCCAAAACTGGACACAGTACTCCATGTGCGGTCTAACTAGGGATTTGTACAGAGGCAGTATAATGCTCTCATCATGTGTATCCAGACCTCTTTTAATGCACCCCATGATCCTGTTTGCCTTGGCAGCTGCTGCCTGGCACTGGCTGCTCCAGGTAAGTTTATCATTAACTAGGATCCCCAAGTCCTTCTCCCTGTCAGATTTACCCAGTGGTTTCCCGTTCAGTGTGTAATGGTGATATTGATTCCCTCTTCCCATGTGTATAACCTTACATTTATCATTGTTAAACCTCATCTGCCACCTTTCAGCCCAAGTTTCCAACTTATCCAGATCCATCTGTAGCAGAATACTATCTTCTCTTGTATTAACTGCTTTACATAGTTTTGTATCATCTGCAAATATCGATATTTTACTGTGTAAACCTTCTACCAGATCATTAATGAATATGTTGAAGAGAACAGGTCCCAATACTGACCCCTGCGGTACCCCACTGGTCACAGCGACCCAGTTAGAGACTATACCATTTATAACCACCCTCTGCTTTCTATCACTAAGCCAGTTACTAACCCATTTACACACATTTTCCCCCAGACCAAGCATTCTCATTTTGTGTACCAACCTCTTGTGCGGCACGGTATCAAACGCTTTGGAAAAATCGAGATATACCACGTCCAATGACTCACCGTGGTCCAGCCTATAGCTTACCTCTTCATAAAAACTGATTAGATTGGTTTGACAGGAGCGATTTCTCATAAACCCATGCTGATATGGAGTTAAACAGTTATTCTCATTGAGATAATCCAGAATAACATCCCTCAGAAACCCTTCAAATATTTTACCAACAATAGAGGTTAGACTTACTGGCCTATAATTTCCAGGTTCACTTTTAGAGCCCTTTTTGAATATTGGCACCACATTTGCTATGCGCCAGTCCTGCGGAACAGACCCTGTCGCTATAGAGTCACTAAAAATAAGAAATAATGGTTTATCTATTACATTACTTAGTTCTCTTAGTACTCGTGGGTGTATGCCATCCGGACCCGGAGATTTATCTATTTTAATCTTATTTAGCCGGTTTCGCACCTCTTCTTGGGTTAGATTGGTGACCCTTAATATAGGGTTTTCATTGTTTCTTGGGATTTCACCTAGCATTTCATTTTCCACCGTGAATACCGTGGAGAAGAAGGTGTTTAATATGTTAGCTTTTTCCTCGTCATCTACAACCATTCTTTCCTCACTATTTTTTAAGGGGCCTACATTTTCAGTTTTTATTCTTTTACTATTGATATAGTTGAAGAACAGTTTGGGATTAGTTTTACTCTCCTTAGCAATGTGCTTCTCTGTTTCCTTTTTGGCAGCTTTAATTAGTTTTTTAGATAAAGTATTTTTCTCCCTATAGTTTTTTAGAGCTTCAATGGTGCCATCCTGCTTTAGTAGTGCAAATGCTTTCTTTTTACTGTTAATTGCCTGTCTTACTTCTTTGTTTAGCCACATTGGGTTTTTCCTATTTCTAGTCCTTTTATTCCCACAAGGTATAAACCGCTTACACTGCCTATTTAGGATGTTCTTAAACATTTCCCATTTATTATCTGTATTCTCATTTCTGAGGATATTGTCCCAGTTTACCAGATTAAGGGCATCTCTAAGCTGGTCAAACTTTGCCTTCCTAAAGTTCAATGTTTTTGTGACTCCCTGACAAGTCCCCCTAGTGAAAGACAGGTGAAACTGCACAATATTGTGGTCGCTATTTCCTAAATGCCCAACCACCTGCAGATTTGTTATTCTGTCAGGTCTATTAGATAGTATTAGGTCTAAAAGTGCTGCTCCTCTGGTTGGATTCTGCACCAATTGTGAAAGATAATTTTTCTTGGTTATTAGCAGAAACCTGTTGCCTTTATGGGTTTCACAGGTTTCTGTTTCCCAGTTAATATCCGGGTAGTTAAAGTCCCCCATAACCAGGACCTCATTATGGGTTGCAGCTTCATCTATCTGCTTTAGAAGTAGACTTTCCATGCTTTCTGTTATATTTGGGGGTTTGTAACAGACCCCAATGAGAATTTTGTTACCATTTTTCCCTCCATGAATTTCAACCCATATGGACTCGACATCCTCATTCCCTTCGCTAATATCCTCCCTTAAAGTGGACTTTAGACAAGACTTTACATAGAGACAAACCCCTCCTCCTCTCCGATTTTTACGATCCTTTCTAAACAGACTGTAACCCTGTAAGTTAACTGCCCAGTCATAGCTTTCATCTAACCATGTCTCGGTTATTCCCACTATGTCAAAGTTACCTGTAGCATAAATTAGCATATATAATATCACAGCCAAGTGCCCATAGGGGTATAAGGTACCTAATGGTTATGTGTCCGTATATGGTAGCCCACTCTGTGGCTGTTGGTAATCTGTAGGTAGGTAATATACACACGTATACGTTTTTAGTACAGGGGCTATAAAGAGGTCAGGTCGGTTATAGGCAAGGTGAATTACCTGTGTGAAGGGTATGTAGGACAGCCGCGATCCGTCATATCCGGCCTGAGCTGCTGACTTCCGGTCTGGCGGCATGTAGTATTATTTAACCCCTTCCCGACCTGTGACACAGCGTATGCGTCATGAAAGTCGGTGCCAATCCGACCTGTGACGCATATGCTGTGTCACAGAAAGATCGCGTCCCTGCAGATCGGGTGAAAGGGTTAACTCCCATTTCACCCGATCTGCAGGGACAGGGGGAGTGGTAGTTTAGCCCAGGGGGGGTGGCTTCACCCCCTCGTGGCTACGATCGCTCTGATTGGCTGTTGAAAGTGAAACTGCCAATCAGAGCGATTTGTAATATTTCACCTAAAAAAATGGTGAAATATTACAATCCAGCCATGGCCGATGCTGAAATATCATCGGCCATGGCTGGAAATACTAATGTGCCCCCACCCCACTCCTCCGATCGCCCCCCCAGCCCCCCGATCTGTGGCCCGCTCCCCTCCGTCCTGTGCTCCGCTCCCCCGTCCTCCTGTCCGCTCCCCCCGTGCTCCAATCACACCCCCCCGTGCTCCAATCAAACCCCCCCGCACTCCGATCCCCCCCCGTGCTCCGATCCACCCCCCCTGCACACCGATCCACCCCCCCTGCACACCGATCCACCCGCCCGCACACCGATCACTCTCCCCCATGCTCCGATCCCTCCCCCCCGTGCTCCGACGCCCCCCCGTGCCCTGATCTCCCCCCCCTGTGCCCTGATCTCCCCCCCTTATACTTACCGATCCTGGCGGGGTCCCGTCCGTCTTCTTCCCCGGGCGCCGCCATGTTCCAAAATGGCGGGCGCATGCGCAGTGCGCCCGCCGAATCTGCCGGCCGGCAGATTCGTTCCAATGTGAATTTTGATCACTGTGATATAATCTATCACAGTGGTCAAAATAAAAAAACAGTAAATGACCCCCCCCATTTGTCCCCCATAGATAGGGACAATAATAAAATAAAGAATTTTTTTTTTTTTTCACTAAGGTTGGAGTTAGAACTAGGGTTAGGGTTAGGGGTAGGGTTAGGGGTAGGGGTAGGGGTAGGGTTAGGGGTAGGGTTAGGGGTAGGGTTAGGGGTAGGGGTAGGGGTAGGGTTAGGGGTAGGGGTAGGGTTAGGGGTAGGGTTAGGGGTAGGGGTAGGGTTAGGGTTAGGGTTAGGGTTTCGGTATGTGCACACGTATTCTGGTCCTCTGCGGATTTTTCCGCAGCGGATTTGATAAATCCGCAGTGCTAAACCGCTGCGGATTTATGGCAGATTTACCGCGGTTTTTCTGCGCATTTCACTGCGGTTTTACAACTGCGATTTTCTATTGGAGCAGTTGTAAAACCGCTGTGGAATCCGCAGAAAGAAGTGACATGCTGCGGAATGTAAACCGCTGCGTTTCCGTGCAGTTTTTCCGCAGCATGTGTACAGCGATTTTTGTTTCCCATAGGTTTACATTGAAATGTAAACTCATGGGAAACTGCTGCGGATCCGCAGCGTTTTCCGAAGCGTGTGCACATACCTTTAGAATTAGGCTATGTGCACACGGTGCGGATTTGGCTGCGGATCCGCAGCGGATTGGCCGCTGCGGATCCGCAGCAGTGTTCCATCAGGTTTACAGTACCATGTAAACCTATGGAAAACCAAATCCGCTGTGCCCATGGTGCGGAAAATACCGCACGGAAACGCTGCGTTGTATTTTCCGCAGCATGTCAATTCTTTGTGCGGATTCCGCAGCGTTTTACACCTATTCCTCAATAGGAATCCGCAGGTGAAATCCGCAGTAAATCCGCAGGTAAAACGCAGTGCCTTTTACCCGCGGATTTTTCAAAAATGGTGCGGAAAAATCTCACACGAATCCGCAACGTGGGTACATAGCCTTAGGGTTAGGGTTGGGTTGGAATTAGGGTTGTGGTTAGGGTTAGGGGTGTGTTGGGGTTAGGGTTGTGGTTAGGGTTACGGCTACAGTTGGGATAAGGGTTAGGGGTGTGTTGGCGTTAGAATTGAGGGGTTTCCACTGTTTAGGCACATCAGGGGGTCTTCAAACGCAACATGGCGCCACCATTGATTCCAGCCAATCTTTTATTCAAAAAGTCAAATGGTGCTCCTTCCCTTCCGAGCCCCGACGTGTGCCCAAACAGTGGTTTACCCCCACATATGGGGTATCAGTGTACTCAGGACAAACTGGGCAACAATTACTGGGGTCCAATTTCTCCTGTTACCCTTGAGAAAATAAAAAATTGCTTGCTAAAACATCATTTTTGAGGAAAGAAAAATGATTTTTTATTTTCACGGCTCTGCGTTGTAAACGTCTGTGAAGCACTTGGGGGTTCAAAGTGCTCACCACATATCTAGATAAGTTCCTTGGGGGGTCTAGTTTCCAAAATGGGGTCACTTGTGGGGGGTTTCTACTGTTTAGGCACACCAGGGGCTCTGCAAACGCAACGTGACGCCCGCAGACCATTCCATCAAAGTCTGCATTTCAAAACGTCACTACTTGACTTCCGAGCCCCGACATGTGCCCAAACAGTGGTTTACCCCCACATATGGGGTATCAGCGTACTCAGGACAAACTGGGCAACAATTACTGGGGTCCAATTTCTCCTGTTACCCTTGAGAAAATAAAAAATTGCTTGCTAAAACATCATTTTTGAGGAAAGAAAAATGATTTTTTATTTTCACGGCTCTGCGTTGTAAACGTCTGTGAAGCACTTGGGGGTTCAAAGTGCTCACCACATATCTAGATAAGTTCCTTGGGGGGTCTAGTTTCCAAAATGGGGTCACTTGTGGGGGGTTTCTACTGTTTAGGCACACCAGGGGCTCTGCAAACGCAACGTGACGCCCGCAGACCATTCCATCAAAGTCTGCATTTCAAAACGTCACTACTTGACTTCCGAGCCCCGACATGTGCCCAAACAGTGGTTTACCCCCACATATGGGGTATCAGCGTACTCAGAACAAACTGGGCAACAATTACTGGGGTCCAATTTCTCCTGTTACCCTTGAGAAAATAAAAAATTGCTTGCTAAAACATCATTTTTGAGGAAAGAAAAATGATTTTTTATTTTCACGGCTCTGCGTTGTAAACGTCTGTGAAGCACTTGGGGGTTCAAAGTGCTCACCACATATCTAGATAAGTTCCTTGGGGGGTCTAGTTTCCAAAATGGGGTCACTTGTGGGGGGTTTCTACTGTTTAGGCACACCAGGGGCTCTGCAAACGCAACGTGACGCCCGCAGACCATTCCATCAAAGTCTGCATTTCAAAACGTCACTACTTGACTTCCGAGCCCCGACATGTGCCCAAACAGTGGTTTACCCCCACATATGGGGTATCAGCGTACTCAGGACAAACTGGGCAACAATTACTGGGGTCCAATTTCTCCTGTTACCCTTGAGAAAATAAAAAATTGCTTGCTAAAACATCATTTTTGAGGAAAGAAAAATGATTTTTTATTTTCACGGCTCTGCGTTGTAAACGTCTGTGAAGCACTTGGGGGTTCAAAGTGCTCACCACATATCTAGATAAGTTCCTTGGGGGGTCTAGTTTCCAAAATGGGGTCACTTGTGGGGGGTTTCTACTGTTTAGGCACACCAGGGGCTCTGCAAACGCAACGTGACGCCCGCAGACCATTCCATCAAAGTCTGCATTTCAAAACGTCACTACTTGACTTCCGAGCCCCGACATGTGCCCAAACAGTGGTTTACCCCCACATATGGGGTATCAGCGTACTCAGAACAAACTGGGCAACAATTACTGGGGTCCAATTTCTCCTGTTACCCTTGAGAAAATAAAAAATTGCTTGCTAAAACATCATTTTTGAGGAAAGAAAAATGATTTTTTATTTTCACGGCTCTGCGTTGTAAACGTCTGTGAAGCACTTGGGGGTTCAAAGTGCTCACCACATATCTAGATAAGTTCCTTGGGGGGTCTAGTTTCCAAAATGGGGTCACTTGTGGGGGGTTGCTACTGTTTAGGCACACCAGGGGCTCTGCAAACGCAACGTGACGCCCGCAGACCATTCCATCAAAGTCTGCATTTCAAAAGTCACTACTTCCCTTCTGAGCCCCGACGTGTGCCCAAACAGTGGTTTACCCCCACATATGGGGTATCAGCATACTCAGGAGAAACTGGACAACAACTTTTGGGGTCCAATTTCTCCTGTAACCCTTGGGAAAATAAAAAATTCTGGGCTAAAAAATTATTTTTGAGGAAAGAAAACGTATTTATTATTTTCACTGCTCTGTGTTATAAACTTCTGTGAAGCACTTGGGGGTTCAAAGTGCTCACCTCACATCTAGATAAGTTCCTTTCGGGGTCTATTTTCTAAAATGGGGTCACTTGTGGGGGGTTTCTACTGTTTAGCCACATCAGGGGCTCTGCAAACGCAACGTAACGCCCGCAGAGCATTCCATCAAAGTCTGCATTTCAAAATGTCACTACTTGACTTCCGAGCCCCGACATGTGCCCAAACTGTGGTTTACCCCCACATATGGGGTATCAGCGTACTCAGGAGAAACTGTACAACAACTTTTGGGGTCAAATTTCTCCTGTTACCCTTGGGAAAATAATAAATTGCAGGCTAAAAAATCATTTTAGAGAAAATAAAATTTTTATTTTATTTTCATGGCTCTGGGTTATAAACTTCTGTGAAGCACTTGGAAGTTCAAAGTCCTCACCACACATCTAGATTAGTTCCTTTGGGGGTCTAGTTTCCAAAATGGGGTCATATGTGGGGGATCTCCAATGTTTAGGCACACAGGGGCTCTCCAAACGTGACATGGTGTCCGCTAATGATTGGAGCTAATTTTCCATTTAAAAAGCCAATTGGCGTGCCTTCCCTTCCGAGCCCTGCCGTGCGCCCAAACAGTGGTTTACCCCCACATATGGGGTATCAGCGTACTCAGGACAAACTGGACAACAACATTTGCGGTCCAATTTCTCCTATTACCCTTGGCAAAATAGGAAATTCCAGGCTAAAAATCATTTTTGAGGAAAGAAAAATTATTTTTTATTTTCATGGCTCTGCATTATAAACTTCTGTGAAGCACCTGGGGGTTTAAAGTGCTCAATATGCATCTAGATAAGTTCCTTGGGGGGTCTAGTTTCCAAAATGGGGTCACTTGTGGGGGAGCTCCAATGCATAGGCACACAGGGGCTCTCTAAACGCGACATGGTGTCCGCTAACAATTGGAGCTAATTTTCCATTCAAAAAGTCAAATGGCGCGCCTTCCCTTCCGAGCCCTGCCGTGTGCCCAAACAGTGGTTTACCCCCACATATGAGGTATCGGCGTACTCGGGAGAAATTGCCCAACAAATTTTAGGATTCATTTTATCCTATTGCCCATGTGAAAATGAAAAACTGAGGCGAAAAGAATTTTTTTGTGAAAAAAAAAGTACTTTTTCATTTTTACAGATCAATTTGTGAAGCACCTGAGGGTTTAAAGTGCTCAATATGCATCTAGATAAGTTCCTTGGGGGGTCTAGTTTCCAAAATGGGGTCATTTGTGGGGGAGCTCCAATGTTTAGGCACACGGGGGCTCTCCAAACACGACATGGTGTCCGCTAACGATGGAGATAATTTTTCATTCAAAAAGTCAAATGGCGCTCCTTCCCTTCCGAACCTTACCATGTGCCCAAACAGTGGTTTACCCCCACATGTGAGGTATCGGTGTACTCATGAGAAATTGCCCAACAAATTTTAGGATCCATTTTATCCTGTTGCCCATGTGAAAATGAAAAAAATTGAGGCTAAAAGAATTTTTTTGTGAAAAAAAAGTACTTTTTCATTTTTACGGATCAATTTGTGAAGCCCCCGGGGGTTCAAAGTTCTCACTATGCATCTAGATAAGTTCCTTCGGGCGTCTAGTTTCCAAAATGGGGTCACGTGTGGGGGAGCTCCAATTTTTAGGCACACGGGGGCTCTCCAAACGTGACATGGTGTCCGCTAAAGAGTGGAGCCAATTTTTCATTCAAAAAGTCAAATGGCGCTCCTTCCCTTCCAAGCCCTGCCGTGCGCCCAAACAGTGGTTTACCCCCACATATGAGGTATCAGCGTACTCAGGACAAATTGGACAACAACTTTCGTGGTTCAGTTTCTCCTTGTACCATTGGGAAAATAAAAAAAATGTTGCTAAAAGATAATTTTTGTGACTAAAAAGTTAAATGTTCATTTTTTCCTTCCATGTTGCTTCTGCTGCTGTGAAGCACCTGAAGGGTTAAAAAACTTCTTGAATGTGGTTTTGAGCACCTTGAGGGGTGCATTTTTTAGAATGGTGTCACTTTTGGGTATTTTCAGCCATATAGACCCCTCAAACTGACTTCAAATGTGAGGTGGTCCCTAAAAAAAATGGTTTTGTAAATTTCGTTGTAAAAATGAGAAATCGCTGGTCAAATTTTAACTCTTATAACTTCCTAGCAAAAAAAAAATTTTGTTTCCAAAATTGTGCTGGTGTAAAGTAGACATGTGGGAAATGTTATTTATTAACTATTTTGTGTCACATAACTCTCTGGTTTAACAGAATAAAAATTCAAAATGTGAAAATTGCGAAATTTTCAAAATTTTCGCCAAATTTCCGTTTTTATCACAAATAAACGCAGAATTTATTGACCTAAATTTACCACTAACATGAAGCCCAATATGTCACGAAAAAACAATCTCAGAACCGCTAGGATCCGTTGAAGCGTTCCTGAGTTATTACCTCATAAAGGGACACTGGTCAGAATTGCAAAAAACGGCCAGGTCATTAAGGTCAAAATAGGCTGGGTCATGAAGGGGTTAACCCTGGCTGTGGCGGTGAACATGCACGCCGACACAGCAGGGCGCGGGAGCGCCGCTTACAACTACCCTTCACACAGGTAATTCACAGTATCCATATGATACCTCTGGGATCCTTATCCCCAGCCTTCCTTATCTCTTTTCCTTCTGGAATAAGGTAACCGTGCACTTCCATTACTCTTATATATATATGATCCAGTCCTGTCTCAGTATACTAGCATTTTTTCATGTATATTTGCATATGTGTGTATATATCTTTATGTAGGATTCCTAGTCCACAGATTCAGGTGGACCTGTCGTTATTTTTTTCCCTTCATTTACAGATTGTGTGTATATACTTTGTATATATTAATTTGCACCAGGAGGACCCCACACTATAGACTATTCACAGATGTTCTTTATTATTTTGAATTTCCATTCTGGTTTTACTTATTTATTTTGTTTCTTTTCTCTATTTACAGCGATTTGTGATAAAGGCTCCGGCGGAGCCGAAACGTTTTTCTTGTATGTCGCTTATTGTTTAAGATTCTGTTACGCTCACAGAGTATTCTATAATAAATTTAGATTTTTTTTTGCATGATATCCACAAGAGAGTGCAGTGAACTTTAAAAATTATCTCCATAAAGATGGGACCTTAACCCGTATGGCAGGTGACTCGAGCCTTTTTACAGGGTCTCTATCATGTCGCGGCTCGGTGTCACTGTGCCTCCTGGGTATTAGGGCGAACAGGTGACGTGATGTGTAATCCAGCTGTCCTGCTGGTTTCTGCTGTCAGTCCTGGAGTCCCTCACAACCTCAGTGTTCCGGCTACCGGTAATCTGCGCCAGCCAGGGAGGTAGCTAATTCACTGCTCTGCTCCACTGGTGTTCCTTCTCATGTGCTTTGCTCTTCCACACGCTCACTACAATCTGTTTGGCTGTCTGTATTATCTCTGTCTAGGAGCTGCAGCACTTTCTCGTGGCTGCACGGCTCCTCATACGTTCTTCCTCCCTCAGACTGCTCCAGTCTGCTCTCGGGCACTATCTGACTAACTTTCCCTCCAAACAACAATATATCTCTAAATGCAGGCGAGTCACCTAGAAATTAGGATCAACAGCTCCCCCTTGTGGCCTGGAGTGTGAACAAGTTACATGTTTGTGTTACTTGGTGAGAGTTATCCTTCATCGCTTCCAAGTGTGACATCTCCCCTTGAGGAAAGCAATGCCACTGTGATGACCAGGACCCTGGGGCATCACACTAATGCCACCACTGTGCCCCTTACATAGTAATAATGACTCCTTTGTGCTCGCTAAATAGTAAAATGCCTTCCTAGAAAATTAGTGCCCTGTGCTAGTGCTCTCCACTTTTTGTCCCTAAAAAGTAATAATATCCCATATGCAGCTTTAAAGGTCACAATAGTCTGACTGCCCCATAGCAATAATGCTTAAGTGCCCAATTAAGATTTAATAATGTCTCCTAAGTTCCTCCCATGTACAGCTCCACTATACACAGCATGGGGGGCCCACAGCTTCCCTGTACACAGTATAATGCCCCCACAGCTCCCCTATACACAGAATGATGATCCCACAGCTCTTCTATACACAGTATGATGAGCCCACTGCTCCCCTATACACAGTGTGATGTCCTCACTGCTCCCCTCTATACAGTATGATGAGCCCACTGCTCCACTATACACAGTATAATGCCAACAGAGCTCCACTATAGAAAGTATTATGCTCCCCTATACACAGTATGATGATCCCACAATTTCTCTATACACAGTTTGATGTCCCAACTGCTCCCCTTTACATAGTATAGTGAGCCCACAACTCCCCTATACACCGTATGATGTCCCCACTGCTCCCTTCTATACAGTATGATGAGCCCACTGCTCCCCTATACAAAGAATGATGATCCCACAGCTCCTCTATACACAGTATAATGCCAACAGAGCTCCACTATAGAAAGTGTTATGCCCCCCAGAGGTTCCCTATATACAGTATAATGGGCCAACTGCTCCCTTATGCACAGTATAATACCTTCACAGCTCCCCTATACACAGTATGGCAAGCCCACAGCTCCCCCATACACAATATGATGATCTCACAGCTCCCTTATACACAGTAGGATGGGCCTGCAGCTCCCGTACATACAGTACGATGTCCAACAGAGTTCCCCTATACATGGAATTATGTCCCCGCTGCTCCCCCAAAACACAGTGTAATAGTTAATAGCGTTCTTACACCATGCAGCGAGAGAGTCCCCCTGGAAGGAGGAAATTAACTTTATTTCTCCCGGCAGCCTCGCTCTTCCAGTCATAGGGGCGGCGTCTGCACAGTTTCAGTCACTGCTCTGTGTATAGAGAGCGGCAGCTGTAACCGTGCCCCGGCACTGACTGACAGCCAGCTCAGAATTCTCTACCACCCGGTAGCTATGCCACTGGTGCCCCTATGAACAGTAATGCTTATTAAGGGCCCACTTGACATTTAATAATGTCCTGAGTCCCCCCATGTACAGTAACAATGGCCTCAGCATTGCTGATGTCCACAGGCGTCATGTGATGACTCTTTTGGCTTTTCTCAATTCTCTATTGAGAGAAGCCAAACCTTTCTAGCGGACACATGCACATAGCAAACATGGTCGCCTGACCGCCTGATAACGCCAGTGATATTGGGGGCTCATGCAGCAGGTGCTCCATGTCATGATTACGCAGTTATTCCAAGACTTTTATTTCAACATTTATTCATAACATTTATTCCAAGACTTTATTAACTTTATAATAATTTGCTTATTAAATTATTAAAGCACCACTCCAGCAGGTGTTTTTTTTAATAGCTGGAGCTTTAACCCCTTTACCCCAAGGGTGTATTGCACGTTAATGACAAGGCAAATTTTTACAATTCTCACCACTGTCCCTTTATGAGGTTATAAATCTGGAGCGCTTCAACGGATCCTGCTGATTCTGACAATGTTTTCCCGTGACATATTGTACCTCTTGATAGTGGTAAAATTTATTGGATATAACTTGCGTTTATTTGTGAAAAAAAACAGAAATTTGGCAAAAAAAATTCAAATTTTCAAATTTTCCAACTTTGAATTTTCATGCCCTTAAATCACACAGATATGTCACACAAAATACTTAATAAGTAATATTTCTCACATGTCTACTTTACATCAGCACTAGGGTTGAGTGACTTTTAGTTTTTTAGAGTCGAGTCGGGTTTCGCGAAACCCGACTATCTCAAAAGTCGAGTCGAGTGTAGTGTTGAGCGATACCGTCCGATACTTGAAAGTATCGGTATCGGATAGTATCGGCCGATACCCTAAAAATATCGGATATCGCCGATACCGATATCCGATACCAATACAAGTCAATGGGACATCAAGTATCGGAAGGTATTCTCATGGTTCCCAGGGTCTGAAGGAGAGGAAACTCTCCTTCAGGCCCTGGGATCCATAGGGATGTGTAAAATAAAGAATAAAAATAAAAAATATTGATATATTTACCTCTCCGGCGGCCCCTGAACTCAGCGCGGGTAACCGGCAGGCTTCTTTGCTCAAAATCAGCGCTTTTAGGACCTGAGAATCACGTCCCGGCTTCTGATTGGTCGCGGGCGGCCCATGTGACCGCCACGCGACCAATCACAAGCCGTGACATCTTTCGCAGGTCCTTAACGCGCTCATTTTTTAAAAATGAGTGCGTTAATGGCTTTCAAAGACGTAGCGGCTTGTGATTGGTCGCGGCCACGCGACCAATCACAAGCCGCTACGTCTTTGAAAGCCATTAACGCGCTCATTTTTAAAAATTGAGCGCGTTAATAGCTTGCGGTGACGTCGCGGCTTGTGATTGGTCGCGTGGCCGCGACCAATCACAAGCCGCTACGTCTTTGAAAGCCATTAACGCGCTCATTTTTAAAAATGAGCGCGTTAATAGCTTGCGGTGACGTCGCGGCTTATGATTGGTCGCGGCCACGCGACCAATCACAAGCCGCTACGTCTTTGAAAGTCATTAACGCGCTCATTTTTAAAAATGAGCGCGTTAATAGCTTGCGGTGACGTCGCGGCTTGTGATTGGTCGCGTGGCCGCGACCAATCACAAGCCGCTACGTCTTTGAAAGCCATTAACGCGCTCATTTTTAAAAAATGAGCGCGTTAAGGACCTGCGAATGACGTCGCGGCTTGTGATTGGTCGTGTGGAGGTCACATGGGCGGCCCGCGACCAATCAGAAGCCGGGACGTGATTCTCAGGTCCTAAAAGCGCTGATTTTGAACAACGAAGCCTGCCGGTTACCCGCGCTGAGTCCAGGGGCCGCCGGAGAGGTAAATATATCAATATTTTTTATTTTAATTCTTTATTTTACACATCTCTATGTATCCGATACCCGATACCACAAAAGTATCGGATCTCGGTATCGGAATTCCGATACCGCAAGTATCGGCCGATACCCGATACTTGCGGTATCGGAATGCTCAACACTAGTCGAGTGGAATCGGCCGATTATCGCGAAAAGTCGGGGATCGACCGAAACACAAAATCCAATGCAAGTCAATGGGGGAGCATATTCGGCAGTGAGTGGAGGCTAGGAAAACATGTACAGTGCCCATTTTAATGGCAAAAAGATCCATTCTTGTTACTGAAGCTCGTCAATCTTAATTTACCTTATAATAATAGTAAGGCATTGGAAATTGGGGGTCATTTGGCTAAAGTTGTGGGGGGTAGGGCTGGTTCAAGTATTTAGTGGGCCCAGGAAATCTGGATCACGTCACGGCAGTGGAGCAGGGAGAGGTAAGTATTTCAACTTTGCAAGTGCTGTGATCCTGAGCAAGCAGGGGGGTCCCACTCGTTGGCATTGGCACTGGCACAGGGCCCCTCAAAGTACGGCGGTGTGTTTGCACGGCGGGGGCGCCTCCCAGCGGCAGCAACACTTTTGCGTACTATGAGGGGCCCTGTGCCAGTGACGTCGCCAACGAGTATTCCTCCCCCCACCTGATGAAGGAACCTGCACTTTCATCTGCACCTTCCTCTTTGTCCCAGTGTAAGGTGGTATGGTATGCGGGAAGAGGAACCTGACTTTCAGCAGGGTTACAATCTTGCTGTGTAGCGTGCACGGGGAATGTTGCGTTATGGGTCAATGTACCAGCAGACTCTTCTATCACTGGTTGGGCAATGGGCAGGATGAGGAGGAAACACAGATATGGACCCAAAGAATAAAGTGGGCTAAATGCAGTTCAAAATTGGTAACAGGACTAACCTGGGGGCATTGCTTTGTTCAATGGAGGACGACTGTAATGAGAGGCTGACACAGAGAGTAGGCCCAAATCAGTAAGTAGTCTAAATGCAGTTCAAAATTGGCAACAGTAGTAAACAGGCGGCACAGCTTTGTTCAGTGGAGGAGAACAGCAAGGAGCGGCAGACACCGATAGTAGGCCCCAACCCAACTAGTAGGCCAAATGCGTCGGGGAGAGAGGTCGGGTCCTGGACTGCTCTACGAACATTATGGGTAATTAACCCTTTATCATGCATTGACTGTTTTTAGGTGGCAGTTGCTCCCTCTTTTGATATACGGGGAAATATGCACGGCGGGGATCCTTAGTAAATATATGCGGAAGGAGACTATCCCTGTGACTAGTAGCTATGGAATACTAATCCCATGCTATTTATTGTGCTGTCATACTGTGCATTGTTTTCCCTTTATCTGTCCAGGATCTTGACCCCTTTTGCGTCCTCGCACTTCTGGGATCACACTATCCTTTATATTTTCATGTTACATATTTATTCTTGTCTGTAATGTGTCATAGTTCTCTGTATCTTTTATACACTTTTTGTATTTAATAAAATGATATTTTTATAATACTAAAAACTCCTAGTTCTCCTATATTTAACATAGTAGGCCAAATGCAGTCTAACATTAACAACTACTTAACGACAGCCTGAAAATGGAATTTCAGGACAGGAAACCAGGAGAACAGCAGGGAGCGGCAGACACTGTTAGTAGGCCCCAACCCAACTAGTAGGCCAAATGCAGTTGTTCCATTTAACAACTATTTAACAAGAGCCTGACGATAGAAGCTCAGGAAAGGCAACCTGGAGAACACATTGGAGCGGGAGACACCGTCTCTACAACCCAGATCCAACTTGTAGGCCTAATGCAGTGTTGTTTCAACAACTACTTAACGAGAGCTAGAAGATAGAAGCTATGGAGAGGCAACCTGGAGAACACCTTGGAGCGGAAGACACCGTCTCTACAACCCAGACCCAACTTGTAGGCCTAATGCAGTGTTGTTTCAACAACTGCTTAACGAGAGCTAGAAGATAGAAGCTATGGAGAGGCAACCTGGAGAACACCTTGGAGCGGGAGACACCTTCTCTACAACCCAGACCCAACTTGTAGGCCTAATGCAGTGTTGTTTCAACAACTACTTAACGAGAGCTAGAAGATAGAAGCTATGGAGAGGCAACCTGGAGAACACCTTGGAGCGGAAGACACCGTCTCTACAACCCAGACCCAACTTGTAGGCCTAATGCAGTGTTGTTTCAACAACTACTTAACGAGAGCTAGAAGATAGAAGCTATGGAGAGGCAACCTGGAGAACACCTTAGAGCGGGAGACACCGTCTCTACAACCCAGACCCAACTTGTAGGCCTAATGCGGTGTTGTTTCAACAACTACTTAACGAGAGCTAGAAGATAGAAGCTATGGAGAGGCAACCTGGAGAACACCTTGGAGCGGGAGACACCTTCTCTACAACCCAGACCCAACTTGTAGGCCTAATGCAGTGTTGTTTCAAAAACTACTTAACGAGAGCTAGAAGATAGAAGCTATGGAGAGGCAACCTGGAGAACACCTTGGAGCGGGAGACACCGTCTCTACAACCCAGACCCAACTTGTAGGCCTAATGCAGTGTTGTTTCAACAACTACTTAACGAGAGCTAGAAGATAGAAGCTATGGAGAGGCAACCTGGAGAACACCTTGGAGCGGAAGACACCGTCTGTACAACCCAGACCCAACTTGTAGACCTAATGCAGTGTTGTTTCAACAACTACTTAACGAGAGCTAGAAGATAGAAACTATGGAGAGGCAACCTGGAGAACACCTTGGAGCGGAAGACACCGTCTCTACAACCCAGACCCAACTTGTAGGCCTAATGCAGTGTTGTTTCAACAACTACTTAACGAGAGCTAGAAGATAGAAACTATGGAGAGGCAACCTGGAGAACACCTTGGAGCGGGAGACACCGTCTCTACAACCCAGACCCAACTTGTAGGCCTAATGCAGTGTTGTTTCAACAACTACTTAACGAGAGCTAGAAGATAGAAGCTATGGAGAGGCAACCTGGAGAACACCTTGGAGCGGGAGACACCGTCTCTACAACCCAGACCCAACTTGTAGGCCTAATGCAGTGTTGTTTCAACAACTACTTAACGAGAGCTAGAAGATAGAAGCTATGGAGAGGCAACCTGCAGAACACCTTGGAGCGGGAGACAACATCTCTACAACCCAGACCCAACTTGTAGGCCTAATGCAGTGTTGTTTCAAAAACTACTTAACGAGAGCTAGAAGATAGAAGCTATGGAGAGGCAACCTGGAGAACACCTTGGAGCGGGAGACACCGTCTCTACAACCCAGACCCAACTTGTAGGCCTAATGCAGTGTTGTTTCAACAACTACTTAACGAGAGCTAGAAGATAGAAGCTATGGAGAGGCAACCTGGAGAACACCTTGGAGCGGAAGACACCGTCTCTACAACCCAGACCCAACTTGTAGACCTAATGCAGTGTTGTTTCAACAACTACTTAACGAGAGCTAGAAGATAGAAACTATGGAGAGGCAACCTGGAGAACACCTTGGAGCGGAAGACACCGTCTCTACAACCCAGACCCAACTTGTAGGCCTAATGCAGTGTTGTTTCAACAACTACTTAACGAGAGCTAGAAGATAGAAACTATGGAGAGGCAACCTGGAGAACACCTTGGAGCGGGAGACACCGTCTCTACAACCCAGACCCAACTTGTAGGCCTAATGCAGTGTTGTTTCAACAACTACTTAACGAGAGCTAGAAGATAGAAGCTATGGAGAGGCAACCTGGAGAACACCTTGGAGCGGGAGACACCGTCTCTACAACCCAGACCCAACTTGTAGGCCTAATGCAGTGTTGTTTCAACAACTACTTAACGAGAGCTAGAAGATAGAAGCTATGGAGAGGCAACCTGCAGAACACCTTGGAGCGGGAGACAACATCTCTACAACCCAGACCCAACTTGTAGGCCTAATGCAGTGTTGTTTCAACAACTGTTGTGAATTCTGTGGCAGAGCTCCCTCCTGTGGCCACAAGTGGTATTTCGGCTGGTTCTCTCTGTGAGCTTCCGTTGGTGGAAGGAAGTGGTACTGCGGCTTCTGAGCCTCCTTCCTCAGGTGATGTGGTGATGTCGTTAGACGTTTCCTATTTAGCTCCACCTGGTGCTTTGATCCTGGCCTCTTGTCAATGTTCTAGTGTGGGTCTAGCTTCCTCCTGGATCGTTCCTGTGGCCTGCTGCTCTGCATAAGCTAAGTTGTGCTGTGTTATTTTTTTGGTTTGCTGTTTTTTCTGTCCAGCGTGCTCTTTTGTTTTTGTTGCTTGCTGGAAGCTCTGAGACGCAGAGGGTGTACCTCCGTGCCGTTAGTTCAGTACGGAGGTTCTTTGTGCCCCCTCTGCGTGGTTGTTAGTAGGGTTTTGTGTTGACCGCAAAGTTACCTTTTCTATCTTCGGTCTATTCAGAAAGTCGGGCCTCACTTTGCTAAATCTGTTTCATCTCTACGTTTGTCATTTCATCTCACTCACAGTCATTATATGTGGGGGCTGCCTTTTCCTGTGGGGAATTTCTTTGAGGCAAGTTAGGCTTGTTTTCCTCTTAGGCCTAGCTAGTTTCTCAGGCTGTGCTAAGTTGCATAGGTAGCGTTAGGCGCAATCCACGGCCGCCTTTAGTTGTGGTACGATAGTATAGGGATTGCGGTCAGCAGAGTTCCCACGTCTCAGAGCTCGTCCTATGTTTTTGGTTATTGTCAGGTCACTATTTGTGCTCTGAACTTCAACATCCATTGTGGTTCTGAATTACCATTTCATGACAGTACAAGAGGCCAATCTACTAATGATTCTCAATAGAGGGAAAAAAGAAGTTCTGAGACCATTTTTTTTTCTCTGCTCTGTGTTCAGTCTTTTTTTTCCCCTAGACAATTGGGTGGTTCAGGACACAGCTGTTGCAATGGACATTAAAGGTCTGTCTTCATGTGTAGATCAGCTCACGGCAAGAGTACAAGGTATTCAAGACTTTGTGGTTCAGAATTCTATGTTAGAACCGAGAATTCCTATTCCTGATTTGTATTTTGGAGAAAGAAATAAATTTCTGAGTTTCAAAAATAATTGTAAACTTTTTCTGGCTTTGAAACCTCATTCTTCTGGTGATCCTGTTCAACAAGTTAGGATCGTTATTTCTTTTTTGCGGGGCGATCCTCAGGACTGGGCATTTTCCCTTGCGCCAGGGGATCCTGCATTAAGTAATATCGATGCATTTTTCCTGGCGCTCGGATTGCTGTACGATGAGCCTAATTCTGTGGATCAGGCAGAGAAGAATTTGCTGGCTCTTTGCAAGGGTAAGGATGAAATAGAAGTATTTTGTCAGAAATTTAGAAAGTGGTCCGTACTCACTCAATGGAATGAAGGTGCGCTTGCAGCGATTTTCAGGAAGGGTCTCTCTGAAGCCCTTAAGGATGTCATGGTGGGATTTCCCATGCCTGCTGGTCTGAATGAGTCTATGTCTTTGGCTATTCAGATCGGTCGACGCTTGCGCGAGCGTAAATCTGTGCACCATTTGGCGGTATTACCTGAGCTTAAACCTGAGCCTATGCAGTGTAATAGGACTTTGACTAGAGTGGAACGGCAAGAACACAGACGTCAGAATGGGCTGTGTTTCTACTGTGGTGATTCCACTCATGCTATCTCTGATTGTCCTAAACGCACTAGGCGGTTCGCTAGGTCTGCCACCATTGGTATGGTACAGTCAAAATTTCTTCTGTCTGTTACCTTGATCTGCTCTTTGTCATCATATTCTGTCATGGCATTTGTGGACTCAGGCGCTGCCCTGAATTTGATGGACTTGGAGTATGCTAGACGTTGTGGGTTTGTCTTGGAGCCCTTGCAGTGTCCTATTCCACTGAGAGGAATTGATGCTACGCCTTTGGCCAAGAATAAGCCTCAGTACTGGACCCAGTTGACCATGTGCATGGCTCCTGCACATCAGGAGGTTATTCGCTTCCTGGTGCTGCATAATCTGCATGATGTGGTCGTGTTGGGGTTGCCATGGCTACAAGTCCATAATCCTGTTTTGGATTGGAAATCCATGTCTGTGTCCAGCTGGGGTTGTCAGGGGATACATGGTGATGTCCCATTTTTGAATATTTCATCATCCACCCCTTCTGAGGTTCCTGAGTTCTTGTCTGATTACCGGGATGTATTTGAGGAGCCCAAGTCCTATGCCCTACCTCCGCATAGGGTTTGTGATTGTGCTATCGATTTGATTCCTGGTAGTAAATTCCCAAAAGGTCGACTGTTTAATTTATCTGTGCCTGAGCACGCCGCTATGCGGAGTTATGTGAAGGAGTCTTTGGAGAAGGGGCATATTCGCCCGTCATCGTCGCCATTGGGAGCAGGGTTCTTTTTTGTAGCCAAGAAGGATGGTTCACTAAGACCTTGTATAGATTATCGCCTTCTCAATAACATCACGGTTAAATTTCAGTACCCCTTGCCATTGTTATCTGATTTATTTGCTCGGATTAAGGGGGCTAGTTGGTTTACCAAGATAGATCTCCGTGGTGCGTTCGGTGTTGGCTGGTCATCCTGGAATCTTTGGTACCAGAGATTTAGTGGCTAGATCCTTTTGGTGGCCGTCTCTGTCGCGGGATGTGCGTTCTTTTGTGCAGTCCTGTGGGATTTGTGCTCGGGCTAAGCCCTGCTGTTCTCGTGCCAGTGGGTTGCTTTTGCCCTTGCCGGTCCCGAAGAGGCCTTGGACACATATCTCGATGGATTTTATTTCTGATCTTCCCGTCTCTCAAAAAATGTCAGTCATTTGGGTTGTATGTGATCGCTTCTCTAAGATGGTCCATTTGTTACCCTTGCCTAAGTTGCCTTCCTCCTCTGATTTGGTGCCATTGTTCTTCCAGCATGTGGTTCGTTTGCATGGCATTCCAGAGAATATCGTTTCTGACAGAGGTTCCCAGTTTGTTTCGAGGTTTTGGAGAGCCTTTTGTGCTAGGATGGGCATTGACTTGTCTTTTTCCTCGGCTTTCCATCCTCAGACTAATGGCCAGACCGAACGAACCAATCAGACCTTGGAGACATATCTGAGATGCTTTGTTTCTGCTGATCAGGATGACTGGGTGTCTTTTTTGCCTTTGGCTGAGTTCGCCCTTAATAATCGGGCCAGTTCGGCTACCTTGGTTTCGCCGTTCTTCTGCAACTATGGGTTCCATCCTCGGTTCTCGTCTGGGCAGGTTGAGTCTTCGGACTGTCCTGGTGTGGATACTGTGGTGGACAGGTTGCAGCAGATTTGGACTCATGTAGTGGACAATTTGACCTTGTCCCAGGAGAGGGCTCAACGTTTCGCTAATCGCAGACGCTGTGTGGGTCCCCGACTTCGTGTTGGGGATTTGCTTTGGTTGTCATCTCGTCATATTCCTATGAAGGTTTCCTCTCCTAAATTTAAGCCTCGTTTCATTGGTCCGTATAGGATTTCTGAGGTTCTTAATCCTGTGTCTTTTCGTTTGACCCTTCCTGAATCTTTTTCCATCCATAACTGTTGTAAATTCTGTGGCTGAATTCACTCCTGTGGTCACAAGTGGTACTGCAGCTTCTGAGCTTCCTCCCTCAGGTGTTCTGGTGAGCTCGTTAGCTGTCTCGTTACTTAACTCCGCCTGATGCTGCTATCCTGGCTCCTTGTCAATGTTCCAGTGTTGGATCTGAGCTTCTCCTGATTGTTCCTGTGACCTGCTGCTCTGTATAGCTAAGTGCTTTTTTGCTATTTTGTTGCTTTTTTTCTGTCCAGCTTGTCTTTTGTTTTGCTGGAAGCTCTGAGACGCAAAGGGTGTACCGCCGTGCCGTTAGTTCGGCACGGTGGGTCTTTTTTGCCCCCTTTGCGTGGTTTTTGCTTTAGGGTTTTTTGTAGACTGCAAAGTTCGCTTTACTGTCCTCGCTCTGTCTAAGATTATCGGGCCCCACTTTGCTGAATCTATTTCATCCCTACGTTTTGTCTTTTCATCTTACTCACAGTCATTATATGTGGGGGGCTGCCTTTTCCTTTGGGGTATTTCTCTGGGGGCAAGTCAGGCCTATTTTTCTATCTTCAGGCTAGCTAGTTTCTTTGGCTGTGCCGAGTTGCATAGGTAGTTGTTAGGCGCAATCCACAGCTGCTTTTAGTTGTGTCTAGGATAGATTCAGGTGTGCAGTCTACAGAGTTTCCACGTCTCAGAGCTCGTTCTTTTGTTTTTGGGTATTTGTCAGATCACTGTGTGCGCTCTGATCGCTAGGCACACTGTGTCTCTGGATTGCCTTCATAACACCTTTCATTAGCACACATAACAGTACAAGGAGCCAAACTAATGATTCTCAATAGAGGGAAAGAAAAAGTTCTGACATCATTTTTTTTTTTCTGCTCTGTGTTCACTTTTTTTTTTTCCCCTAGACATTTGGGTGATTCTGGACACAGGTGTGGACATGGATATTCAGGGTCTGTGCTCTTCAATGGATAATCTCGTTATAAATGTACAAAAGATTCAAGATACTATTGATCAGAAATCTATGTTAGAACCAAGAATTCCTATTCCTGATTTGTTTTTTGGAGATAGAACTAAGTTTCTAAGTTTCAAAAATAATTGTAAGCTATTTCTGGCCTTGAAACCTCATTCTTCTGGTAATCCTATTCAACAGGTTTTGATTATTATTTCTTTTTTGCGCGGCGACCCTCAAGACTGGGCATTTTCTCTTGCGCCAGGAGACCCTGCATTGAGTAGTGTCGATGCGTTTTTCCTGGCGCTCGGATTACTGTACGATGAGCCTAATTCAGTGGATCAGGCTGAGAAGAATTTGCTGGCTTTGTGCCAGGGTCAGGATGATATAGAAATATATTGTCAGAAATTTAGGAAATGGTCAGTACTCACTCAGTGGAATGAATCTGCGCTGGCAGCTTTGTTCAGAAAGGGTCTCTCTGAGGCTCTTAAGGATGTCATGGTGGGATTTCCTGTGCCTGCTGGTTTGAATGAGTCTTTGTCTTTGGCCATTCAGATCGGTCGACGCTTGCGCGAGCATAAATCTGTGCACCATTTGGCGGTATTGCCTGAGATTAAAACTGAGCCTATGCAGTGCGATAGGACTAGGACCAGAGTTGAACGGCAGGAATACAGACGTCTGAATAGGCTGTGTTTCTACTGTGGTGATTCCACTCATGCTATTTCTGATTGTCCTAAGCGCACTAAGCGGTCCGCTAGGTCTGCCGTCATTGGTACTGTACAGTCCAAATTCCTTCTGTCCATTACCTTGATATGCTCTTTGTCGTCGTTTTCTGTCATGGCGTTTGTGGATTCAGGCGCTGCCCTGAATCTGATGGATTTGGATTATGCTAAACGTTGTGGGTTTTTCTTGGAGCCTTTGCGGTGTCCTATTCCATTGAGAGGAATTGATGCTACACCTTTGGCCAAGAATAAACCCCAGTACTGGGCCCAGCTGACCATGTGCATGGCTCCTGCACATCAGGAAGTTATTCGCTTTCTGGTGTTGCATAATCTGCATGATGTGGTCGTGTTGGGGTTGCCATGGCTGCAAACCCATAATCCGGTATTGGATTGGAACTCTATGTCGGTATCCAGCTGGGGTTGTCAGGGGGTACATGGTGATGTTCCATTTTTGTCAATTTCGTCATCTACTCCTTCTGAGGTCCCAGAGTTCTTGTCTGATTATCAGGATGTATTTGAAGAGCCCAAGTCCGATGTCCTACCTCCGCATAGGGATTATGATTGTGCTATCAATTTGATTCCTGGTAGTAAATTCCCTAAAGGTCGTTTATTTAATTTATCCGTGCCTGAACATGCCGCTATGCGCAGTTATGTGAAGGAATCCCTGGAGAAGGGACATATTCGCCCATCGTCATCACCACTGGGAGCAGGCTTCTTTTTTGTAGCCAAGAAGGATGGTTCGCTGAGACCGTGTATTGATTACCGCCTTCTTAATAAGATCACTGTTAAATTTCAGTATCCCTTGCCATTGTTATCTGACTTGTTTGCTCGGATTAAGGGGGCTAGTTGGTTCACTAAGATAGATCTTCGTGGTGCGTATAATCTGGTGAGAATCAGGCAAGGAGATGAATGGAAAACTGCATTCAATACGCCCGAGGGTCATTTTGAGTATCTAGTGATGCCGTTCGGACTTGCCAATGCTCCATCTGTGTTTCAGTCTTTTATGCATGACATCTTCCGTGAGTATCTGGATAAATTCCTGATTGTTTACTTGGATGACATTTTGATCTTCTCAGATGATTGGGAGTCTCATGTGAAGCAGGTCAGAATGGTTTTTCAGGTCCTGCGTGCTAATTCTTTGTTTGTGAAGGGATCAAAGTGTCTCTTCGGTGTGCAGAAAGTTTCATTTTTGGGGTTCATCTTTTCCCCTTCTACTATCGAGATGGATCCAGTTAAGGTCCAAGCCATCCAGGATTGGATTCAGCCGACATCTCTGAAAAGTCTGCAAAAGTTCCTGGGCTTTGCTAATTTTTATCGTCGCTTCATCTGTAATTTTTCTAGCATTGCCAAACCATTGACCGATTTGACCAAGAAGGGTGCTGATTTGGTTAATTGGTCTTCTGCTGCTGTGGAAGCTTTTCAGGAGTTGAAGCGTCGTTTTTGTTCTGCCCCTGTGTTGTGTCAGCCAGATGTTTCTCTTCCGTTCCAGGTCGAGGTTGATGCTTCTGAGATTGGAGCAGGGGCAGTTTTGTCACAGAGAGGTTCTGATTGCTCAGTGATGAAACCATGTGCTTTCTTTTCCAGGAAGTTTTCGCCCGCTGAGCGTAATTATGATGTGGGCAACCGAGAGTTGCTGGCCATGAAGTGGGCATTCGAGGAGTGGCGTCATTGGCTTGAAGGAGCTAAGCATCGCGTGGTGGTATTGACTGATCATAAGAACTTGACTTATCTCGAGTCTGCCAAGCGCTTGAATCCTAGACAGGCCCGTTGGTCGTTATTTTTTGCCCGCTTCGACTTTGTGATTTCGTACCTTCCGGGCTCTAAAAATGTGAAGGCGGATGCTCTGTCTAGGAGTTTTGTGCCCGACTCTCCGGGTTTATCTGAGCCAGCGGGTATCCTCAAGGAAGGAGTCATTGTGTCTGCCATCTCCCCTGATTTGCGGCGGGTGCTGCAAAAATTTCAGGCGAATAAACCTGATCGTTGTCCAGCGGAGAAACTGTTCGTCCCTGATAGGTGGACTAATAAACTTATCTCTGAACTTCATTGTTCGGTGTTGGCTGGTCATCCTGGAATCTTTGGTACCAGAGAGTTAGTGGCTAGATCCTTCTGGTGGCCATCTCTGTCACGGGATGTACGTACTTTTGTGCAGTCCTGTGGGATTTGTGCTAGGGCTAAGCCTTGCTGTTCTCGTGCCAGTGGGTTGCTTTTGCCCTTGCCGGTCCCAAAGAGGCCTTGGACACATATTTCGATGGATTTCATTTCTGACCTTCCCGTTTCTCAAAAGATGTCAGTCATTTGGGTGGTCTGTGATCGCTTTTCTAAAATGGTCCATCTGGTGCCCTTGGCTAAATTGCCTTCCTCCTCTGATTTGGTACCTTTGTTCTTTCAGCATGTGGTTCGGTTGCATGGCATTCCTGAGAATATTGTTTCTGACAGAGGTTCCCAGTTTGTTTCTAGGTTTTGGCGAGCCTTTTGTGGTAGGATGGGCATTGACCTATCCTTTTCCTCGGCTTTCCATCCTCAGACTAATGGCCAGACCGAACGAACCAATCAGACCTTGGAAACATATCTGAGATGTGTTGTTTCTGCAGACCAGGATGATTGGGTGTCCTTTTTGCCGTTGGCTGAGTTCGCCCTTAATAATCGGGCCAGCTCGGCTACCTTGGTTTCTCCATTTTTTTGCAATTCTGGGTTCCATCCTCGTTTCTCTTCAGGACAGGTTGAGTCTTCGGACTGTCCTGGTGTGGATTCTGTGGTGGACAGGTTGCAGCAGATCTGGACTCAGGTAGTGGACAATTTGACCTTGTCCCAGGAGAAGGCTCAACTTTTCGCTAATCGCAGACGCCGTGTGGGTCCCCGACTTCGTGTTGGGGATCTGGTTTGGTTATCTTCTCGTCATATTCCTATGAAGGTTTCCTCTCCTAAATTTAAACCTCGTTTTATTGGTCCGTATAGGATTTCTGAGGTTCTCAATCCTGTGTCTTTTCGTCTGACCCTCCCAGACTCCTTTTCCATACATAATGTATTCCATAGGTCGTTGTTGCGGAGATACGTGGCACCTATGGTTCCATCTGTTGAGCCTCCTGCCCCGGTTTTGGTGGAGGGGGAATTGGAGTATATTGTGGAGAAGATTTTGGATTCTCGTGTTTCTAGACGGAAACTCCAGTATCTGGTTAAATGGAAGGGTTATGCTCAGGAAGATAATTCCTGGGTTTTTGCCTCTGATGTTCATGCTCCCGATCTTGTTCGTGCCTTTCATGCGGCTCATCCTGGTCGGCCTGGGGGCTCTGGTGAGGGTTCGGTGACCCCTCCTCAAGGGGGGGGTACTGTTGTAAATTCTGTGGCTGAATTCACTCCTGTGGTCACAAGTGGTACTGCAGCTTCTGAGCTTCCTCCCTCAGGTGTTCTGGTGAGCTCGTTAGCTGTCTCGTTACTTAACTCCGCCTGATGCTGCTATCCTGGCTCCTTGTCAATGTTCCAGTGTTGGATCTGAGCTTCTCCTGATTGTTCCTGTGACCTGCTGCTCTGTATAGCTAAGTGCTTTTTTGCTATTTTGTTGCTTTTTTTCTGTCCAGCTTGTCTTTTGTTTTGCTGGAAGCTCTGAGACGCAAAGGGTGTACCGCCGTGCCGTTAGTTCGGCACGGTGGGTCTTTTTTGCCCCCTTTGCGTGGTTTTTGCTTTAGGGTTTTTTGTAGACTGCAAAGTTCGCTTTACTGTCCTCGCTCTGTCTAAGATTATCGGGCCCCACTTTCCTGAATCTATTTCATCCCTACGTTTTGTCTTTTCATCTTACTCACAGTCATTATATGTGGGGGGCTGCCTTTTCCTTTGGGGTATTTCTCTGGGGCAAGTCAGGCCTATTTTTCTATCTTCAGGCTAGCTAGTTTCTTAGGCTGTGCCGAGTTGCATAGGTAGTTGTTAGGTGCAATCCACAGCCGCTTTTAGTTGTGTTTAGGATAGGATCAGGTGTGCAGAGCTCGTTCTTTTGTTTTTGGGTATTTGTCAGATCACTGTGTGCGCTCTGATTGCTAGGCACACTGTGTCTCTGGATTGCCTTCATAACACCTTTCATTAGCAAACATAACAGAGAATTTAAAAACCAAAATAACAAAATAAAACAGACACTAGGCTTTCTGTGGCCCACGATTTGAGAGAGATGGCACACACGACTGGCACTCAAGCACAAATGCCAATATTAATCTCCCACTATTTTTTTTTTTTCAGGGAGAATTTAAAAACCAAAATAAAAAAAAGACACTAGGCTTTCTGTGCCCCACAATTTGAGAGAGATGGCACACACGACTGGCACTCAAGCGCAAATGCCAATATTAATCTCCCACTATTTATTTTTTTTCAGGGCGAATTTAAAAACCAAAATAAAAAAAAAGACACTAGGCTTTCTGTGCCCCTAAATTTGAGAGAGATGGCACACACGACTGGCACTCAAGCACAAATGCCAATAGTAATCTCCCACTATTTATTTTTTTTTCAGGGAGAATTTAAAAAACAAAACACAAAAAAACAGACACTAGGCTTTCTGTGCCCCACAATTTGAGAGAGATGGCACACACGACTGGCACTGAAGCACAAATGCCAATATTAATCTCCCACTATTTTTTTTTTATTTCTGGGAGAATTGGCAAGAAATCAGGCCCACTGTTAGACTGTATGTTTTCTGTGCCAGAAAATGAGACACAGATGCCACACACAGGACTGCCACTGATGCAGATTTGCCAATTTTAATCTGCACCCTTTTTTTTTATTCAGGGAGACTAGTGAATAAATCTGGGCCCCTGTATTAGAGTATATTTTCTGTGGCAGAAAGTGGCTTGAACAGATGTAACAAAAAAAAAAAAAAAAGGGACTGTCCTACAATTACTATCTCCCTGCAGTTATCTCAGCAATGTATGGCAGGCAGCAATAACAAGGAGTGGACTGCTGCACAAATTAAATAAAAAGTGTGGACAAACAAACGATAGCTGTGCAGAAAGGAAGGAACAACATTTGTGCTTTGAAAAAAGCAGTTGGTTTGCACAGCGGTGTACAAACAGCAATGCAGCTATCAGGGAGCCTTCTAGGCAGCCCAATGAGCTACAGCGCTGAGGAAAAAAAATGTAGCCTCCACTGTCCCTGCAAACAAAAGGTGGTGTTGGACAGTGGAAATCGCTACAGCACAAGCGGTTTGGGGGTTAATGGACCCTGCCTAACGCTATCCCTGCTTCTGACGAAGCGGCAGCAACCTCTCCCTATGCTCGGATCAGCAACAGTAAGATGGTGGTCGGCGGGAACGCCCCTTTATAGCCCCTGTGACGCCGCAGACAGCAAGCCAATCACTGCAATGCCCTTCTCTAAGATGGTTGGGACTGAGACCTATGTCATCATGCTGCCCACACTCTGCGTCCACCTTCATTGGCTGAGAAATGGCGCTTTTCGCGTCATTGAAACGCGACTTTGGCGCGAAAGTCGCGTACCGCATGGCCGACCCCACACAGGGATCGGGTCGGGTTTCATGAAACCCGACTGTGCCAAAAGTCGGCGACTTATGAAAATGACCGACCTGGTTCGCTCAACCCTAATCAGCACAATTTTGGAACCAAATTTTTTTTGTGTTAGGGAGTTATAAGGGTTAAAAGTTGGCCAGTGATTTCTCATTTTTACAAGACCATATTTTTTAGGGACCACATCACATTTGAAGTCACTTTGAGGGGCCTATATGATAGAAAATACCCAAGTGTGACACCATTCTAAAAACTGCACCCCTCAAAGTGGTCAAAACCACATTCAAGAAGTTTATTAACCCTTCTGGTGCTTCACAGCAATTTTTGGAATATTTAAAAAAATGAACATTTAACTTTTTTTTCACAAAAACATTACTTCAGATCCAATTTTTTTATTTTTTTTCCCAAGGGTAACAGGAGAAATTGGACCCCAAACGTTGTGCAATTTGTCCTGAGTATTCAGATACCCCATATGTGGGGGTAAACCACTGTTTGGGCGCACGGCAGAGCTCGGAAGGGAAGAAGCGCCGTTTGACTTTTTCAACGCAAAATTGGCTGGAATTGAGATCGGACACCATGTCACGTTTGGAGAGCCCCTGATGTGCATAAACAGTGGAATCCCCCCTAAAGTGACCCCATTTTAAAAACTAGACCCCCCAAGGAACTGATCTAGATGTGTGGTGAGCACTTTGAACAGCCAAATCCTTCACAGAAGTTTATAAGGTAGAGCTGTAAAATTTAAAAAAAAATCATATTTGTTCGACAAAAATGATCCTTTCACCCCCAATTTTAATTTTCCCAAGGGTAACCCCGTCAGTTATTGTGCAATTTGTCCTGAGTACGCTTATGCCCCATATGTGGGGGTAAACCACTGTTTGGGCTCATGGCAGATCTCAGAAGGGACGGAGCGCTGTTTGACTTTTTCAACGCAAAATTGGCTGGAATTGAGATCGAACGCCATGTCATGTTTGCAGAGCCCCTGATGAGCCTAAACAGTGGAAACCCCGCACAAGTGACACTATTTTGTAAACTAGACCCTCTAAGGAACTTATCTAGATGTGTGGTGAGAACTTTGAACCCCCAGGTGTTTCACTAAAGTTTGTAACGCCCGGGCGTGAAAATAAAAAAAAATCATATTTTTTCCACAAACATGATCTTTTAGTCCCCATTTTTTATTTTTTCCAAGGGTAAGAGGAGAAATTAGTCCCCAAGAGTTGTTGTAAAGTTTGTCCTGAGTACGCTGATACCCCATATGTGGGAGAAAACTACTGTATGGGCACACGTCGGGACTCAGAAGGAAAGCAGTGACGTTTTGGAATGCAGACTTTGATAGAATGGTCTGCAGGCGTCATGTCGCGTTTGGAGAGCCCCTGATGTGCCTAAACAATGAAAACCTCCCACAAGTGACCCCATTTTGGAAACTAGACCCCTAAGGAACTTATCTAGATGTATGGTGAGCACTTTTAACCCCCAAGTGCTTCACAGGAGTTTACAATCTAGAGCCGTAAAAATAAAAAATCATATTTTTTCCATTAAAAATGGTATTTTTGCCCCCAATTTTTTATTTTCCCAAGGGTAACAGGGGAAATTAGACCCCAAAAGTTATTGTGCAATATGTCCTGAGAATGCTGATACCCCGATGTGGGGGTAAACCACTGTTTGGGTGCAGAGCAACGCTCAGAAGGGAAGTAGCGCCAGATTTTAATGTTATGGTTTGCAGGTGCCATGACTGTTGTGAATTCTGCTTTTGGGCTCCCTCCGGTGGTTGTAGGTGGTAATGCAGTTGTCCCTAGGCTGCGGTCTTGGACAGGTGTATCTGCTGATTGCAATTCTGACTGGGGTATTTAGGTTTGCAGGACTCATTAGTCCTTTCCAGTTGTCAATGTTTCTTGGGAAGTGTTGGATCTCTGTCTGGCTTCTCCTGCTTAGCTTCCAATTCAGCAAAAATAAGTGTCTGTTTCTTTTTCTGTGGCACACATGCTGTGTGCTTATATTCTGTGCTATTCATTTGTTTTCTCTTGTCCAGCTTAGACTGTGTCAGTGTTTTCTCAGTCTTGTTGGATTCTCTGGAGTTGCAGATATACGCTCCACATCTTTAGTTAGGGTGGTTTCACACTTGCGTTTTTGTCTGCAGCGTTTTTTGCACAAAAAAATGCATGCGTTTTTTTCCCTATATTTAACTTTGAAAACGCATGCGTTTTTTTTTGGTACGCGTTTGGTCGCGTTTTCAATCGCATGCGTTTTTTTACTGCATGCGTTCATTTTCAAAAATGCAACTTGTAGTATTTTTGAGGGGCGTTTTTCGGACAAATAAAATGCATGCGTTTTCATGCGTTTTTTTGGGGCCAAAAATACATTGGAGTCAATGGAAACGCATGCGTTTTTGTGTGCATGCGTTTGTTTGCGTTAAAAACGCATGCGTTTTTATATTAAAAAAACAGAAAACACACTGATATGCCACCCCCCACCATAAAGGTGATAAAGGGATCCTAACCCTAACCCTAAAGGGATCCTAACCCTAAAGGGATCCTAACCCTAACCCTAACGGGATCATAACCTTAACCCTACAGGGATCGTAACCCTAACCCTAAAGGGATCCTAACCCTAACCCTACCCCTAACAATACCCCTAACCCTAAAGGGATCCTAACCCTACCCCTAACCCTAAAGGGATCCTAACCCTACCCCTAACCCTAAAGAGATCCTAACCCTAACCCTAAAGAGATTAGGGTTAGGGGTAGGGGTAGGATCCCTTTATGGTTAGGGGTAGGGTTAGGGGTAGGATCCCTTTAGGGTTAGGATCCCTTTAGGGTTAGGGGTACGGGTAGGGTTAGGATCCCTACCCCTACCCCTAACATTAACCCTAGCTATTTATGTTTATAGTGTTTTTTTTTACTTTATTTAGATGATTGTCAGCTGTCACACATTTCTCAGCATGCGTTTAAAAAACGCAAACGCATGGAAAAACGCATGTAAACGCATCAAAACGCCGCGTTTTTTACACCACATGCAAAAACGCATGCGTCTAAAAAAACGCAGCGTTTGCATGCGTTTACATGCGTTTTTTCACCATGCGTTTTTTTTTCAAACGCATGCGTTTTAAAACGCAAGTTTGAAACCAGCCTTAGATGGTGGAGTTTTTGTATTTTCTGCTGTGGATATTTTTGGAAGGATTTTAATACTGACCGCTTGGTATCCTGTCCTATCCTTTCCTATTTTAGCTAGTGTGGCCTCTTTTGCTAAATCCTGTTTCCTGCCTGCGTGTGTCTTTTCCTCTACTACTCACAGTCATTATTTGTGGGGGGCAGCCTATCCTATGGGGTTCTGCTCTGAGGCAAGGTAACATAGTAACATAGTAACATAGTTAGTAAGGCCGAAAAAAGACATTTGTCCATCCAGTTCAGCCTAAATTCCATCATAATAAATACCCAGATCTACGTCCTTCTACAGAACCTAATAATTGTATGATACAATATTGTTCTGCTCCAGGAAGACATCCAGGCCTCTCTTGAACCCCTCGACTGAGTTCGCCATCACCACCTCCTCAGGCAAGCAATTCCAGATTCTCACTGCCCTAACAGTAAAGAATCCTCTTCTATGTTGGTGGAAAAACCTTCTCTCCTCCAGACGCAAAGAATGCCCCCTTGTGCCCGTCACCTTCCTTGGTATAAACAGATCCTCAGCGAGATATTTGTATTGTCCCCTTATATACTTATACATGGTTATTAGATCGCCCCTCAGTCGTCTTTTTTCTAGACTAAATAATCCTAATTTCGCTAATCTATCTGGGTATTGTAGTTCTCCCATCCCCTTTATTAATTTTGTTGCCCTCCTTTGTACTCTCTCTAGTTCCATTATATCCTTCCTGAGCACCGGTGCCCAAAACTGGACACAGTACTCCATGTGCGGTCTAACTAGGGATTTGTACAGAGGCAGTATAATGCTCTCATCATGTGTATCCAGACCTCTTTTAATGCACCCCATGATCCTGTTTGCCTTGGCAGCTGCTGCCTGGCACTGGCTGCTCCAGGTAAGTTTATCATTAACTAGGATCCCCAAGTCCTTCTCCCTGTCAGATTTACCCAGTGGTTTCCCGTTCAGTGTGTAATGGTGATATTGATTCCCTCTTCCCATGTGTATAACCTTACATTTATCATTGTTAAACCTCATCTGCCACCTTTCAGCCCAAGTTTCCAACTTATCCAGATCCATCTGTAGCAGAATACTATCTTCTCTTGTATTAACTGCTTTACATAGTTTTGTATCATCTGCAAATATCGATATTTTACTGTGTAAACCTTCTACCAGATCATTAATGAATATGTTGAAGAGAACAGGTCCCAATACCGACCCCTGCGGTACCCCACTGGTCACAGCGACCCAGTTAGAGACTATACCATTTATAACCACCCTCTGCTTTCTATCACTAAGCCAGTTACTAACCCATTTACACACATTTTCCCCCAGACCAAGCATTCTCATTTTGTGTACCAACCTCTTGTGCGGCACGGTATCAAACGCTTTGGAAAAATCGAGATATACCACGTCCAATGACTCACCGTGGTCCAGCCTATAGCTTACCTCTTCATAAAAACTGATTAGATTGGTTTGACAGGAGCGATTTCTCATAAACCCATGCTGATATGGAGTTAAACAGTTATTCTCATTGAGATAATCCAGAATAACATCCCTCAGAAACCCTTCAAATATTTTACCAACAATAGAGGTTAGACTTACTGGCCTATAATTTCCAGGTTCACTTTTAGAGCCCTTTTTGAATATTGGCACCACATTTGCTATGCGCCAGTCCTGCGGAACAGACCCTGTCGCTATAGAGTCACTAAAAATAAGAAATAATGGTTTATCTATTACATTACTTAGTTCTCTTAGTACTCGTGGGTGTATGCCATCCGGACCCGGAGATTTATCTATTTTAATCTTATTTAGCCGGTTTCGCACCTCTTCTTGGGTTAGGTTGGTGACCCTTAATATAGGGTTTTCATTGTTTCTTGGGATTTCACCTAGCATTTCATTTTCCACCGTGAATACCGTGGAGAAGAAGGTGTTTAATATGTTAGCTTTTTCCTCGTCATCTACAACCATTCTTTCCTCACTATTTTTTAAGGGGCCTACATTTTCAGTTTTTATTCTTTTACTATTGATATAGTTGAAGAACAGTTTGGGATTAGTTTTACTCTCCTTAGCAATGTGCTTCTCTGTTTCCTTTTTGGCAGCTTTAATTAGTTTTTTAGATAAAGTATTTTTCTCCCTATAGTTTTTTAGAGCTTCAATGGTGCCATCCTGCTTTAGTAGTGCAAATGCTTTCTTTTTACTGTTAATTGCCTGTCTTACTTCTTTGTTTAGCCACATTGGGTTTTTCCTATTTCTAGTCCTTTTATTCCCACAAGGTATAAACCGCTTACACTGCCTATTTAGGATGTTCTTAAACATTTCCCATTTATTATCTGTATTCTTATTTCTGAGGATATTGTCCCAGTCTACCAGATTAAGGGCATCTCTAAGCTGGTCAAACTTTGCCTTCCTAAAGTTCAATGTTTTTGTGACTCCCTGACAAGTCCCCCTAGTGAAAGACAGGTGAAACTGCACAATATTGTGGTCGCTATTTCCTAAATGCCCAACCACCTGCAGATTTGTTATTCTGTCAGGTCTATTAGATAGTATTAGGTCTAAAAGTGCTGCTCCTCTGGTTGGATTCTGCACCAATTGTGAAAGATAATTTTTCTTGGTTATTAGCAGAAACCTGTTGCCTTTATGGGTTTCACAGGTTTCTGTTTCCCAGTTAATATCCGGGTAGTTAAAGTCCCCCATAACCAGGACCTCATTATGGGTTGCAGCTTCATCTATCTGCTTTAGAAGTAGACTTTCCATGGTTTCTGTTATATTTGGGGGTTTGTAACAGACCCCAATGAGAATTTTGTTACCATTTTTCCCTCCATGAATTTCAACCCATATGGACTCGACATCCTCATTCCCTTCGCTAATATCCTCCCTTAAAGTGGACTTTAGACAAGACTTTACATAGAGACAAACCCCTCCTCCTCTCCGATTTTTACGATCCTTTCTAAACAGACTGTAACCCTGTAAGTTAACTGCCCAGTCATAGCTTTCATCTAACCATGTCTCGGTTATTCCCACTATGTCAAAGTTACCTGTAGCTATTTCTGCTTCTAGTTCTTCCATCTTGTTTGTCAGGCTTCTGGCGTTTGCGAGCATGCAGTTTAGAGGATTTTGTTTTGTTCCAATCTCCTCACTGTGGATTGTTTTAGAAATGTTCTTACCTCCCTTCTGAGTATGTTTTCCTGGGTCGTCTTTGTTCGAGTCTAATGTTTTTCTTCCCGTCCCCTCTTCTTCTAGTTTAACGCCCTCCTGATGAGTGTAGCGAGTCTTCTGGCGAATGTGTGTTTCCCAGGTTTGTTGAGGTGTAGTCCGTCTCTGGCGAGGAGTCCATCATACCAGTAATTCACACCGTGGTCCAGGAATCCAAATCCTTGTTGTCTGCACCATCGTCTTAGCCAGTTGTTTGCATCAAGGATCCTGTTCCATCTCCTGGTGCCATGCCCGTCTACTGGAAGGATAGAAGAAAAAACTACCTGTGCATCCAGTTCCTTTACTTTCTTCCCCAACTCTTCAAAGTCCTTGCAGATTGTCGGTAGGTCCTTCCTTGCCGTGTCATTGGTGCCAACATGTATCAGAAGAAATGGGTGGACGTCCTTGGAGCTGAAGAGCTTTGGTATCCTATCGGTCACATCCTTGATCATCGCACCTGGAAGGCAGCATACTTCTCTTGCAGTTATGTCCGGTCTGCAGATGGCTGCTTCTGTGCCTCTCAGTAGTGAGTCTCCCACCACCACCACTCTTCGTTGCTTCTTGGCTGTACTTTTTGCTGTCACTTGTTGCTGTGTGCCCTTTTCTTTTTTGCTTGCTGGTATTGCTTCATTCTTAGGTGTGCCATCTTCATCCTCTACAAAGATTTGATATCGGTTCTTCAGTTGTGTGGTTGGTGATTTCTCCATGGTCTTCTTGCTTCTTTTGGTCACATGCTTCCACTCATCTGCTTTTGGAGGTTCTCTGACACTTTTTTCACCTTCTGTGACCAGTAGAGATGCCTCTGTTCTGTCTAGAAAGTCTTCATTCTCTTTGATGAGTTTCAAAGTTGCTATTCTTTCTTCCAGACCCCGCACCTTTTCTTCTAAGAGGGCCACTAGTCTACACTTCTGACAGGTGAAATTGGATTCTTCTTCTGGTCGATCTGTGAACATGTAGCACATGCTGCAGCTCACCATGTAGGTTGTCACATCTGCCATGTTGCTCCTAGATCCTGCTGACTTGCTGTGTGTTTTCCTTCTTGTGTAATCTACTCAGCCAAGCTCTCTTGCAATAATGTCCTACAGGCAAAAATTCCCTGGTTTGGTGATGCTTTCGAAGCAGCTGGTCCCGGCTGTACCCAATGATCTTCTAGCTTAGGGAGACTTCGCTTCTCCCAGAAGGCACCTGGAATATGCAAATTAGCCTCCTAAAGCTTGAATCCCTGGTTTGGTGATGCTTTCGAAGCAGCTGGTCCCGGCTGTACCCAATGATCTTCTAGCTTAGGGAGACTTCGCTTCTCCCAGAAGGCACCTGGAATATGCAAATTAGCCTCCTAAAGCTTGAATCCCTGGTTTGGTGATGCTTTCGAAGCAGCTGGTCCCGGCTGTACCCAATGATCTTCTAGCTTAGGGAGACTTCGCTTCTCCCAGAAGGCACCTGGAATATGCAAATTAGCCTCCTAAAGCTTGAATCCCTGGTTTGGTGATGCTTTCGAAGCAGCTGGTCCCGGCTGTACCCAATGATCTTCTAGCTTAGGGAGACTTCGCTTCTCCCAGAAGGCACCTGGAATATGCAAATTAGCCTCCTAAAGCTTGAATCCCTGGTTTGGTGATGCTTTCGAAGCAGCTGGTCCCGGCTGTACCCAATGATCTTCTAGCTTAGGGAGACTTCGCTTCTCCCAGAAGGCACCTGGAATATGCAAATTAGCCTCCTAAAGCTTGAATCCCTGGTTTGGTGATGCTTTCGAAGCAGCTGGTCCCGGCTGTACCCAATGATCTTCTAGCTTAGGTAGAATTCCTATTTCCATCTATAGGGGTATTTAGTCCTCCGGCTGTGTCGAGGTGTCTAGGATTTGTTAGGCACACCCCACGGCTACTTCTAGTTGCGGTGTTAAGATCAGGGTTTGCGGTCAGTATAGTTACCACCTACTCCAGTGAAAGTTTTCATGCTGCTCCAAGGTCACCAGATCATAACACATGACCCACTGGGAAAGCCCCTGAGATGCCAAAACAGCAGAACCCCCCATAAGTGACCCCATTTTACGAATTACACCTCTCATTGAATTCATCTAGCGGTGCAGTGATTATATTGACACCATGAGTGTGTCACAGAATTTTATACCATTGGGCAACCATGCAGAGAAACTCGGGAGGAACGGAGCGCTATTTGCCTATTCAAGTGAATGGTTCTGTGCACAGACCATATGTCTGTCCGTGGGCAAAACACGCTGACATGTCCATTTTTTAATGTCAGTACGGGCCACAAAGCATCCAGCACACGTGCATACACATAACACACATGAATGTCATCCATGTGACATGCATCGACGCCAGGGAAGAAGCGTTAGAGTAAGTGCTGTTCCCCGGTGCCGGGTGCTGAACATGGCTCTCATCATTCTCCCCTGCTCTGCCGGTGATTGACACAAGCAGGAGAGAATAGAGAATGATGAGAGTCATGTTCAGCACCCGGCGCCGGGGAACAGCGCTTACTGTAACGCTTCTTACCTGGTGCCCGTCCTTGTGGTACTGATGCGGCACACGTGTGCCGCAAGTGTTACACAAACAGACACTGACATCTCTGGTACCGGAAATATCAGGACGTGTGAAAGAGGCGTTATAGCGGGTTTTTATGTTTGGCAGCTGTCACACACTAAAATACGCTTTTTATTGCAAAAAATAATTTGTGCATCACCGTATTTTGAGAGCTATAATTTTTCCATACTTTGGCCCACAGAGTCATGTCAGGTCTTGTTTTTTTGCGGGACGAGTTGATGTTTTTATTAGTACCATTTTCGGGGACATGACATTTTTTGATCGCTTTTTATTCCTATTTTTGGGAGGCAGAATGAACAGAAACTAGCAATTCATGAATTTCTTTTGGGGGGGCGTTTATACATTCCGCGTGGGGTAAAATTGATGCAGCAGTTTTATTATTTGGGTCAGTACGATCAGAGCGATATCTCATTAATATAATTTTTTATGTATTGGTGCTTTTATACAATAAAAACTATTTTATAGAAAAAATAATTATTTTTGCACCGCTTTATTCTGAGAGATATAACTTTTTACTTTTTTTTGCTGATGACGCTGTATGACGGTTCGTTTTTTTGTGGGACAAGATGGCGTTTTCAGCGGTACCATGTTTATTTATATTCGTCTTTTTAACCCCTTAAGCCCCGAGGGTGGTTTGCACGTTAATGACCGGGCCAATTTTTACAATTCTGACCACTGTCCCCTTATGAGGTTATAACTCTGGAACGCTTTAACGGTTCCCGGTGATTCTGACATTGTTTTCTCATGACATATTGTACTTCATGGTAGTGGTAAAATTTATTTGATATAACTTGCGTTTATTTGTGAAAAAAACGGAAATTTGGCAAAAATTTAGAAACTTTCGCAATTTTCCAACTTTAAATTTTTATGCCCTTAAATCACAGAGATATGTCACGCAAAATACTTAATAAGTAACATTTCCCACATGTCTACTTTACATCAGCACAATTTTGGAACCAAAATTTTTTTTTGTTAGGGAGTTATAAGGGTTAAAAGTTGACCAGCAATTTCTCATTTTTACAACACCATTTTTTTTTAGGGACCACATCTCATTTGAAGTCATTTTGAGGGGTTTATATGATAGAAAATAGCCAAGTGTGACACCATTCTAAAAACTGCACCCCTCAAGGTGCTCAAAACCACATTCAAGAAGTTTATTAACCCTTCAGGGGTTTCACAGGAATTTTTGGAATGTTTAAATAAAAATGAATATTTAACTTTTTTTCACACAAAATTTATTTCAGCTCCAATTTGTTTCATTTTACCAAGGGTAACAGGATAAAATGGATGCCAAACGTTGTTGTACAATCTGACCTGAGTATGCTGATACCCCATATGTGGGGGTAAACCACTGTTTGGGCGCATGGCACAGCTCGGAAGGAAAGGAGCGCCATTTGACTTTTCAATGCAAAATTGACAGGAATTGAGATGGGACGCCATGTTGCGTTTGGAGAGCCCCTCATGTGCCTAAACATTGAAACCCCCAACAAGTGACACCATTTTGGAAAGTAGACACCCTAAGGAACTTATCTAGATGTGTGGTGACCACTTTGACCCACCAATTGCTTCACAGAAGTTTATAATGCAGAGCCGTAAAAATAAAAAATCATATTTTTTCACAAAAATGATCTTTTCGCCCCCAATTTTTTATTTTCCCAAGAGTAAGAAAAGAAATTGGACCTCAAAAATTGTTGTCAATTTGTCCTGAGTACGCTGATACCCCATATATGGGTGTAAACCATTGTTTGGGCGTATGGCAGAGCTCGGAAGGGAAGGAGCGCCATTTTACTTTTCAATGCAAAATTGACTGGAATTGAGATGGGATGCCATGTTGCGTTTGGAGAGCCCCTCATGTGCCTAAACATTGAAATTCCCACAAGTGACACCATTTTGGAAAGTAGACCCCTTAAGGAACTTATCTAGATGTGTGGTGAGCACTTTGACCCAACAAGTGCTTCACAGAAGTTTATAATGCAGAGCCATAAAAATAAAAAATCATATTTTTTCACAAAAATGATCTTTTCACCCCCAATTTTTTGTTTTCCCAAGGGTAAGAGAAGAAATTAGACGACAAAAGTTGTTGTGCAATTTGTCCTGAGTGCGACGATACCCCATATGTAGGGGTAAACCACTGTTTGGGCGCATGGCAGAGCTTGGAAGGAAAGGAGCGCCATTTGACTTTTCAATGCAAAATTGACTGGAATTGAGATGGGACGCCATGTTGCGTTTGGAGAGCCCCTGATGTGCCTAAACATTGGAACCCCTCACAAGTGACACCATTTTGGAAAGTAGACCCCTTAAAGAACTTATCTAGATGTGTGGTGAGCACTTTGACCCAACAAGTTCTTCACAGAAGTTTATAATGCAGAGCCGTAAAAATAAAAAATCATATTTTTTCACAAAAATGATCTTTTTGCCCCCAATTTTTTATTTTCCCAAGGGTAAGAGAAGAAATTAGACCACAAAAGTTGTTGTGCAATTTGTCCTGAGTGCGACGATACCCCATATGTGGGGGTAAACCACTTTTTGGGCGCATAGCAGAGCTCGGAAGGGAAGGAGTGCCATTTGACTTTTCAATGCAAAATTGACTGGAATTAAGATGGGACGCCATGTTGGTTTGGAGAGCCCCTGATGTGCCTAAACATTAAAACCCCCCACAAGTGACACCATTTTGGAAACTAGACCCCCTAAGGAACTTATCTAGATGTGTTTTGAGAGCTTTGAACCCCCAAGTGTTTCACTACAGTTTATAACGCAGAGCCGTGAAAATATATATTTTTTTTTTCGCAAAAATTATTTTTTAGCCCCCAGTTTTGTATTTTCACAAGGGTAACAGAATAAATTGGACCCCAAAAGTTGTTGTCCAATTTGTCCTGAGTACGCTGATACCCAATATGTGGGGGGGAACCACTGTTTGGGCGCATGGCAGAGCTCGGAAGGGAAGGAGCGCCATTTGGAATGCAGATTTAGATGGATTGGTCTGCAGGCGTCACGTTGCATTTGCAGAGCCCCTGATGTACCCAAACAGTACAAACCCCCCACAAGTGACCTCATATTGGAAACTAGACCTCCCAAGGAACTTATCTAGATGTGTTGTGAAAACTTTGAACCCCCAAGTGTTTCACTACAGTTTACAACGCAGAGCCGTGAAAATAAAAAATCCTTTTTTTTCCCACAAAAATGATTTTTAGCCCCCCAAATTTTTATTTTCCCAAGGATAACAAGAGAACTTGGACCCAAAAAGTTGTTGTCCAATTTGTCTCGAGTACGCTGATACCCCATATGTTGGGGTAAACCCCTGTTTGGGCGCACGGGAGAGCTCGGAAGTGAAGGAGCACTGTTTTACTTTTTCAATGCAGAATTGGCTGGAATTGAGATCGGACGCCATGTCGCGTTTGGAGAGCCCCTGATGTGCCTAAACAGTGGAAACCCCCCAATTATAACTGAAACCCTAATCCAAACGCACCCCTAACCCTAATCCCAACTGTAACCCTAACCACACACCTAAGCCTGACACACCCCTAATTCTAATCCCAACCCTAATCCCAACCGTAAATGTAATCCAAACCCTAACCCTAGCCCTAACCCTAGCCCTAGCCCTAACCCTAATCCTAGCCCTAACCCTAGCCTTAACCCTAATGGGAAAATGGAAATAAATATTTTTTTTTTTAATTTTATTATTTTTCCCTAAGGCTAGGTTCACATTGCGTTAGGGAAATCCGTTTAGCGCTAGCGGATTGCGCTAACGCAATGTCTTTTTAGGTGTCGCGTTTAGTGGTCGCGTTAACGTCCCCGCTCTGGAAGATCGGGGATCGGACCTCGGGCGCGCCGCTGACGCTGCAAGCAGCGTCCGAGGCGCGCCACAAAAGAACGGCACCTTGCTAGCGCGAGCCGAAATGGCACGCTCTAGCGATGCGCTACACCGAAAATCATGGGTGTGCTAACGGACCCGTTGCACGGCGTTAATTGTGACATTTTCGCCGTGCAACGCTGTCCGTTAGCGTTAACCCATTAACGCAATGTGAACCTAGCCTAACTAAGGGGGTGATGAAGGGGGGTTTGATTTACTTTTATAGTGTTTTTTATATCGGATTTTTATGATTGGCAGCCGTCTTGTTTTTTGCGGGACGAGTTGACGTTTTTATTGGTAACATTTTCGGACACGTGACAGTTTTTGATCGCTTTTTATTCCGATTTTTTGTGAGGCAGAATGACCAAAAACCAGCTATTCATGAATTTCTTTTGGGGGAGGCGTTTATACCGTTCCGTGTTTGGTAAAATTGATGAAGCAGTTTTATTCTTCGGGTCAGTACGATTACAGCGATACCTCATTTATATCATTTTTTTATGTTTTGGTGCTTTTATACGATAAAAGCTATTTTATAGAAAAAAAAATTATTTTGGCATCGCTTTATTCTGAGGACTCTAACTATTTTATTTTTTTGGTTATGATGCTATATGGCGGCTCGTTTTTTGCCGGACAAGATGACGTTTTCAGAGGTACCATTTATATCCGTCTTTTTGATCGCGTGTTATTCCACTTTTTGTTCAGTGTTATGATAATAAAGCGTTGTTTTTTGGCTCGTTTTTTTTTTTTTTTCTTACGGTGTTCACTGAAGGGGTTAACTAGTGGGCCAGTTTTATAGGTTGGGTCGTTACGGACGCGGCGATACTAAAATTATTGTTTTGTTTTTTTTTTAGATAAAGAAATGTATTTATGGGAATATTTTTTTTTTTTCTTCTTTATTTAGGATTTTTTTTTTTTTTTTTTTACACGTGTGGAAATTTTTTTTTTTTACTTTCTCACTTTGTCCCAGGGGGGACATCACAGATCACCGATCTGACAGTGTGCACAGCACTCTGTCAGATCGGTGATCTGACATACAGCCGGGCAGGATTAGAGCTGCAGCTGCAGCCTGATCCTGACCCGGAAGTGCTCCCTGCAGGACCCGGATGCAGCCCCATTTTGGATCCGGGGCCTGCAGGGAGAAGACGCTCGGTACACGGTGAGTACATCACCGTGTACCGATCGTCTCAGGGAAGCCCGCAGGGAGCCCCCTCCCTGCGCGATGCTTCCCTGCACCGCCGGCACACCGCGATCATCTTTGATCGCGGTGTGCCGGGGGTTAATGTGCCGGGAGCGGTCCGTGACCGCTCCTGGCACATAGTGCCGGATGTCAGCTGCGATAGGCAGCTGACACCCGGCCGCGATCGCCCGCGCTCCCCCCGTGAGCGCGGCCGATCGCATATGACGTACTATCCCGTCACTGGGAATTAAGTCCCAGGTCACCTTGACGGGATAGTACGTCATATGGGATTAAGGGGTTAATTGCGTGTTATTCCACTTTTTGTTCGGCAGTATGATGATAAAGCATTTTTTTTGCCTTGTTTTTTTTTTTTTTTATGGTTTTCACTAAAGGGGTTAACTACTGGGACAGTTTTACAGGTCGAGTCGTTATGGATGCGGCAGTACTAAATATGTGTACTTTTATTATTTAGATTTTTTTTCACTCAAATATTTTTTTATTGATGGAATGAATATTGATTTTTTATTATAGTTTTTTAGTATTTTTTTAAATATATTTTAATCTTTTTTATTTCATTCTTACTTTTACACTTTGTCCCACTATGGGACAATCATTTTTTTGCAGGCTGATCACTTGTATAGAAAACAGATGAAGCAGTATCTGCATGCCACAGAAGCTGTCAGCGCTGCATGTAATTTACACTGACCTGAGAGACTTCCTGACTTGCACTGGGCATGACAGGAAGTCTCTCAGCTCTGGAGACTCGGATGTTGTCATGACGATATCGGGTCTCTATGGCAGCGATCAGGACCCTGTGTCACGCCACGTGGTCTCCGATCCGATCGCAGCATTCCGGGGGTTAAAGTGCTGGACCACTCCTGGCACTTAGTGCTGGGTGTCATCGGTGACAATCACTTGACACCCGGCCGCGATTGATGGCACACCCCCAGTGTGCGCGGCCGATCGGTAATAACGTACTATTCTGTCCATGGGAATTAATGCCCAAGTCACATGGATGGAATAATAAGTCTGATGGCAGAGAGGGGTTAATGAATGACGAGATGCTGCTTTTTTCTGTATGGAGTGAATCAAGTGAATTATGCCAAGTACTGCCCATACAGTGGGGTTGGGAGTCCAGATCAGCACAGGGGCCCACCGGGGGACTCCCCTGCTACCCTATGGGCCAGTCCGAGCCTGATTGTAGATTTTTTCTAATCCCTGTCTACCAGTCAGTCTGATTAGTGTAATTCTATACACTTCGACCTCACATCTTCCTGGTTGGGGTAGGGAACAGATAACAATTGAAATAGGAGTATAGCAAGGTACCTGACTTCTCCACCTTCCAGGGGACAGTGATAGCCTACGGTGCCCTCTAGTCCGAGGGATCAGGTAGGTGCCCACAGTCCCCAGTCACTACATGACACCGCCACTCTTCATACTCTGTCTGCAGCATCAATACCCACACTCTTCATACTGTCTAACGCACCAATCCACCTGCTCCTCATATTGTCTACAGCACCATTCCCCCTACTCCTCATTCTGTGTTCACAGCACCAATCCCCTCTCCTCAAACTGTGTCCACACCACCAATCCCCCGATTGTGACCCCATTTTGGAAACTAGACCCCCCAAGGAACTTATCTAGATGTGTGGTGAGAACTTTGAATGCCCAAGTGCTTCACAGAAGTTTAGAATCCAGAGTCGTGAAAATAAAAAAATATTTTTTTTTCCACAAAAAAGATTTTGTAGCCCCCAAGTTGTTGTCCAATTTATCCCGAGTACGCTGATGCCCCATATGTGGGGGTAACCCACTGTTTGGGCGCATGGCAGAGCTCAGAAGGGAGGGAGCACTATTTGACTTTTTGAGCGCAAAATTGGCTGTCGTGTTTGGAGACCCCCTGATGTACCTAAACAGTGGAAACCCCCCAATTCTAGCTCCAACCCTAACCCCAACACACCCCTAACCCTAATCCCAACCCGATCCATAATCCTAATCACTAACCCTAACGATAATCACAACCCTTACCCCAAAACAACCCTAATGTCAACCCTAACCATAACCCTAATCAAAACCCTAAATCCAACACACCCCTAATCCTAATCTCAACCCTAACCTCAAACCTAACCCTAATCCCAATACACCCCTAATCACAACCCTAACCTTAACCCTAATCCCAAACCTAACCCTAATCCCAAGCGTAACCCTAATGCCAACCATAACCCTAATACCAACCCTAATCCAAACCCTAACCCTAATCCCAACTCTAACCCTAACTTTAGCCCCAACCCTAGCCCTAACTTTAGCCCCAACCCTAACCCTAGCCCTAAGGCTACTTTCACACTTGCGTCGTTTGGCATCCGTCGCAATCCGTCGTTTTGGACAAAAAACGGACCCTGCAAATGTGCCCGCAGGATGTGTTTTTTGCCCATAGACTTGTATTGCCGACGGATCGTGATGGATGGCCACACGTCGCGTCCGTCGTGCACTGGATCAGTTGTGTTTTGGTGGACCGTCGGCACAAAAAACGTTCAATGTAACGTTTTTTTGTACGTCGCGTCCGCCATTTCTGACCGCGCATGCGTGGCCGTAACTCCGCCCCCTCCACCCCAGGACATAGATTGGGCAGCGGATGCGTTGAAAAATTACATCCGCTGCCCACGTTGTGCACAATTTTCCCAACGTGCGTCGGTATGTCGGGCCGACGCATTGCGACGGCCCCGTACCGACGTAAGTGTGAAAGAAGCCTAACCCTAAATTTTGCCCCAACCCTAACCCTAAATTTAGCCCCAACCCTAACCCTAAATTTAGCCCTTAACCCTAGCCCTAACCCTAGCCCTAACCCTAGCCCTAACCCTAATTTTAGCCCCAACTGCTCTTCTCCTGCCAGCCGGCAGATGGCGACACTGCGCATGCGCCCACCATTTTCTTTTGCCATGAAGACGCCGGCGGCCAGGAGGAGCAGCAGGAGGACCCAGGGACACCGGTAAGTATGGCAGGGTCCCTGAATCCCCCTATTTCTCTGTCCTCTGATGTGCGATCACATCAGAGGACAGAGAATTACACTTTGCTTTTTTTTTTTTTGCGGTCGCCGGTAAACAGTTAATTACCGGCGATCGCAAAATCGTCCCGATCATGTTCTTTGGGGTCTTGGCTACCCCCGGCAGCCGAGACCCCAAAGATTCTCCCGGTGCCGGCCGACGGGCGCACTGCGCATGCGACCGCCATTTTTTTGCCGGAAAAAGATGGCGGTGCCCATCGGGAGCCACGAGGAGCACCGGGGGAGACAGGTAAGTATTGGGGGGCTACCTGGGACCCCATTTCTCTGTCCTTTGATGTGCGATCACATCGGAGGACAGAGAAATTAAAAAGAAATCGCGTTTTTGGTTTTTTTTGCGATCGCCGGTAAAAGGTTAATTACCGGCGATCGCAAATGCGGGTTCGGTAAAAAAAAACCCGAATCATGTTCTCTGGGGTCTCGGCTACCCCCGGCAGCCGAGACCCCGGAGAAAATCCGACTCTGGGGGGCGCTATTTACTTTTTCCACAGCGCCGTTAATTAACGGCGCTGTGGTTTAAGTACCCTTAGCGGCCGCCGTTAAAAGGCGTATCGGCGGTCGATAAGGGGTTAAACTGTCCTTTGTGGGTAAGGCCCACCTGATTAAAATGATCTCTTTCCATAAAATACTTTTTCCCTTACAGACTCTGCCGGTTCTATTATCTAAAGCCAATGATAGGTTTTTAAGAAAAGTCTTTCTTCAATTTATTTGGGGCTCAAATTGGGGCTCTAGAATTATTATTTTTAAGCTGCAACAAACTAAATCCTTAGGTGGCCATAATGTCCCTAATATCCGTCTATACAGTATAGCATCTGTCTTCTGCCACTCCCTGGACTGGATCTACGCCTTCACCCGCTTCACTAATACTCCAATAGATGAGGCGATGTGTAGGCCTTATAGTCTCTGTCACGATTCACACCATGACCGTCACCCCCACGTCACAGATCGGGGTGACTTTAGGCCAACAGACGGCTATCACATGTGCAGGGGGCTTATCTTAGTTATCCCTCCACTCCACAATGTGATGAAAAAAAAACACACAAGGCTATTGACCTCTTAGGTTACAGCAGGGGCTTATTCTAGGTATCCCACTGCTCTTCAATGTACCACGAACTGCAGGGATTTATGTATATCCCGCTTACAGTTCCACTTGCAACTTGCAGCTCTCTGGCGCCCCCCTTACTCTCAGATTAGATTAGGTACTGCACCTAGGGTAATTAGTCGCCAGAAAGGCTGCCTGCTATGTACTGGCTATTGGGCACGCTGCAGCGACGCGATTAACTACTGATATTATAAATTTTCCTCACACCTCCCCCTTTTGGTCTGCGCACTGTATGCCTCCATGTGCACCTCAGTAGGTTCACCCTGGCGGGACAGTCCATCTGCATTTCCATGCTCCCTGACCGTTTTGTGTTCAACGTTGAAGTCAAACTGCTGAAGGGCAAGGCTCCAGCGTAGCAACCTGCCGTTGGTTCCACACATGGTGTTTAGCCAGCGCAGAGGGTGGTGGTCGGTCACCACGGTGAAGGTGCGACCGTACAAGTAGGGCTGCAAGCGTTGCAGGGCCCAGACTATGGCCAGGCACTCCTTCTTGATGGTGGAGTAGGCCACTTCCCTCGGCAAAAGTTTCCGGCTCAGATATAACACGGGGCGCTCTTGGTTCTCTGAGTCAACCTGGCTGAGCACAGCACCAAGGCCAAACTCGCTGGCGTCGGTCTGCACCAAGAACGGTCGACTGCTTTCAACACAGGGGCATTGCACAATGCTGTTTTCAACGCCTGGAAGGCCCCTCACAGCCATCGGTCCAGTTGACGATGTGGGGTAGCTTCTTCCTGGTGAGATCCGTCAAGGGTTTTGCCAGGCTACTATAGTGCTGTACGAAGCGCCTATAGTACCCTGCAGTGCCCAGGAAGGACATCACCTGTTTCTTGGTCCTGGGGGTGGGCCAGTTCACGATTGCGCCCACTTTCTCAGGCTCTGGCTTTAGGGTGCCTCCGCCTACCCGGTGCCCCAGGTAGTGGACCTCCCTCATGCCCATCTGGCACTTTCCCGGCTTGATAGTCAGTCCTGCTTGGTGAATTCGCCTGAGCACCTCCTCGAGATGCTGCTGGTGTTCCTCCCAGGAGGGACTGAAGATGGCAATGTCATCCAAGTACGCCACCGCGTACTTCTCCAGTCCCTGAAGCAGGAGGTTGACCATCCGCTGGAAAGTGGCAGGGGCATTTTTCGTGCCAAAGAGCATGACCGTGGGCTCGTACAGTCCAAAGGGTGTGATAAAGGTGGACTTCTCCTGCGCCTCGGGGCTCAGGGGAATCTGCCAGTATCCTCGACTCAGATCCATTATTGTCAGGTATTTTGCGCCAGCTAAACTCTCAAGCAGCTCTTCAATGCACGGCATTGCGTGCGCGTCAGAGGCTGTGATGGTGTTGAGCCCCCTGTAGTCCACGCAGAATTGGGTGGTCCGGTCTTTCTTTGGCACGAGAACTACAGGTGAGGCCCACGCGCTCTTTGACCGTCGAATCACCCTCAGCTGTAACATCTCATCGATCTCCTGGCGCATAATCTGCTGCACCTGGTCAGAGATTCGATAGGGTGTTCGCCGTAGTGGGGCGTGATTCCCGGTGTCCACCTCGTGGACTGCTAACTCAGTCCTCCCAGGTCGGTTGGAGAACACGACCCGGAAGGGTTCCAGTGTGGTTTGCAACTGCAACCGCTGGGGTTCAGTTAACGAGGCGCATACCTCCACATTCTCGATGGACCCACCGGCCTTGACTTGGGCCAGCATGTCCAGGAGGGTGTCTTCCTCCCTGTCCTCGGGTAAGCTGCAGACCGGTAGGACGAAAGGTTCACGTTCATGATGAGCCTTCATCAGGTTGACGTGACAGGCCTTTCGCCTACCCCGAGCGTGGTCAAGCGTGACCACGTAGGTGACCGGGTTGAGCTGTTGGTGGACAACGTACGGGCCCTCCCAGGCTGCCTGAAGCTTATCCTTTGGTACGGGGACCAGCACCCACACCTTTTGACCCATGTGGTAGGTCCGCTCCCGGGCGTTCTGGTCGTACCAGTGCTTCTGGTCAGCCTGAACCTGCGTCATGTTGTCATACACCAACTGCGTCAAGGTCTGCATCTTGTCACGGAAGCGCATGACATACTCCACCATGGACACTTCAGAAGGGTTCGGCTCCTCTTCCCAGGATTCTCTTACCATCCCAAGGGGTCCCCGGACTCGCCTGCCGTACAGGAGCTCGAAGGGGTAGAACCCCGTCGAGGCCTGCGGAACCTCTCGGTAAGCAAATAGCAGGTGTGGGAGGTACCGCTCCCAGTCGCGCCCTTGGGTCTCAAACAGCATGTGTAGCATCTGTTTGAGGGTACCATTAAAGTGTTCACACAAGCCATTGGTCCGAGGTTTCCTTGTAGTTCTGTTGCCTGTTCGCCAGCTTCCGGTCCCAGGGTGTGACGTGACGTCATGGAAGGTCCTTGTCGCATACCATCTTTAGCACCGGAGGAGCGAGGAGCGGGAAAGGCGCCGGAGGGTGAGTATATGATGATTTTTATTATTTTTAAATTATTTTTAACATTAGATGTTTTTACTATTGATGCTGCATAGGCAGCATCAATAGTAAAAACTTGGTCACACAGGGTTAATAACGGCGGTAACGGAGTGAGTTACCCACGGCATAGCGCGGTCCGTTACCACTGGCATTAACCCTGTGTGAGCGGTGACTGTGGGGAGTATGGAGCGGGTGCTGAGTGCAGGGGAGTGGGGGAGGGACTAATCGGATTGTGGCCGTCGCTGATTGGTCGCGGCAGCCATGACAGGCAGCTGGCGAGACCAATCAGCGACTTGGATTTCATGACAGACAGAGGCCGCGACCATTGAATATCCGTGACAGACAGACGGAAGTGACCCTTAGACAATTATATAGTAGATGTTCTGGTTATTAGGTAATAAATGTAATAAAAAGGTGTTAATAATGAATAGAGATGTAGTGCAATATGTTGTTATCCATTTTGCTTGGTCCTGTTATTTATTCACTAGCTATTGAACCCGTTCTACGCCCGGGTAGCGAGCTTTTATATTGGTATATGGTCTCCATCCTGGTATGTGCTGCTCCATCCTGCGTCCCCATCCTGTCATGTGCTGCTCCATCCTGCATCCCCATCCTGTCATGTGCTGCTCCATCCTGCGCCCCCATTCTGACATGTGCTGCTCCATCCTGCGCCCCCATTCTGTCATGTGCTGCTCCCATCCTGCGCCCCCATTCTGACATGTGCTGCTCCCATCCTGCGCCCCCATTCTGACATGTGCTGCCTCCATCCTGCGCTTCCATTCTGACATGTGCTGCACCCATCCTGCGCCTCCATTCTGACATGTGCTGCACCCATCCTGCACCTCCATTCTGACATGTGCTGCTCCCATCCTGCGCCTCCATTCTGTCATTTGCTGCTCCCATCCTGCGCCCCCATCCTGTCATGTGCTGCTCCCATCCTGCGCCCCCGTTCTGTCATGTGCTGCTCCAATTCTGCTCCCCCGTTCTGTCATGTGCTGCTCCCATCCTGCGCCCCCGTTCTGTCAAGTGCTGTTCCCATCCTGCACCCCCGTTCTGTCATGTGCTGCTTCCATCCTGCACCCCCGTTCTGTGATGTGCTGCTCCCATCCTGCTCCCCCGTTCTGTCATGTGCTGCTCCCATCCTGCGCCACCGTTCTTTAATTTGCTGCTCCCATCCATATGCCCCATACGCTGCTCCATAAAGGTTTATGGCCCCCATAAGATGCTCCATAGTATATGCCCCATTCACTGCTCCATAAAGGTTTATGGCCCCCATAAGATGCTCCATATTATATGCCCCATACACTGCTCCATAAAGGTTTATGGCCCCCATAAGATGCTCCATAGTATATGCCCCGTGCACTGCTCCATAAAGGTTTATGGCCCCCATAAGATGTTCCATATTATATGCCCCGTATACTGCTCCATAAAGGTTTATGGCCCCCATAAGATGCTCCATAGTATATGCCCCATTCACTGCTCCATAAAGGTTTATGGCCCCCATAAGATGCTCCATATTATATGCCCCATACACTGCTCCATAAAGGTTTATGGCCCCCATAAGATGCTCCATAGTATATGCCCCGTGCACTGCTCCATAAAGGTTTATGGCCCCCATAAGATGTTCCATATTATATGCCCCGTATACTGCTCCATAAAGGTTTATGGCCCCCATAAGATGCTCCATAGTATATGCCCCGTAAACTGCACCACAAAGGTTTACGGCCCCCATAAGATGCTCCATATTATATGCCCCGTACACTGCTCCATAAAGGTTTATGGCCCCCATAAGATGCTCCATAGTATATGCCCCCGTACACTGCTCCATTATGGTTGATGGCCCCACAAGATGCTCCATAGTATGTGCCCCGTGTCAGGTGGCATAAGTAACAAATAGCTGTGGCATGAAGTGCCACAGCCTCATGCCACAGCAATTTGTTACTTGCGCCACCTGATTCCTTTCCTCCGCGATTTTCTTGGTCCTCCTGCTGGCAGAATCGGCGCCTGCGCAGTCCGCGCTTTCCGGCGCCATTTTCTTGACACACTGCGCCTGCGCAGTCCGAGAAAATGGCGCCGGAAATCGTGGACTGCGCAGGCGCCGATTCCGGCAGCAGGACCAAGAAAATGACGTCGGAAAGGAATCAGGTGGCGTAAGTAACAAATTGCTGTGGCATGAAGTGCCACAGCTTCATGCCACAGCAATTTGTTACTTACGCCATTCCTTTCCGCCGCAATTTTCTTCGTCCTCCTGCTGGCGGAATGGGCGCCTGTGCACTCTGTGTTTTCCGGCGCCATTTTTTTGAAGACACACTGCGCCTGCGCAGTCCGCGCTTTCTGGCGCCATTTTCTTGAAGACACACTGCAGTGTGTCTTCAAGAAAATGGCGCCGGAAAGCGCGGACTGCGCAGGCGCCGATTCCGCCAGCAGGAGGACGAAGAAAATCGCGGCGGAAAGGAAAGGCGTAAGTAACAAATTGCTGTGGCATGAAGTGCCACAGCATAATCAGGACGCAAATATGTGCACGGTGTCCCCCTGCTCCCGACCCCCTGCTCCCGGCAGTCCGCGCCATCCGGCGCCATTTTTTTTTCCTGACACTCTATAATGTAACGCTAGGAGCGTCGCGCCTGCGCAGTCTATAAAGGCTTCGGACAGAGTGACGCTCCCAGAGTTATAGATTGTATGTTTTGGTAGTGCTGTCAGAAAATCTCAGCAGGCGGTGTGTGAGCAAAGTTGTTGTTTTTTTTTAATACCAATTCTATCCACAGTTTAGAGGGCGATGATGGAGCCAGTCTAACGATCTAGTTAGGACGACTATGTCAGGGTATAAGGCCATAGACTAAAGCCTCACAGTAAACGATCCCTGAATATCGGGCACATCCATAGCCTTATTACTGCCCCCTGAAACAAGACCACAGTCTAGGGAGAGTCATTGAGAAAAATGAGGAAACACGAACTAAAAACATTTAACTGATCAATATCATAAAACATAAAAGTAAAACTGTGATGTATTTTATATACTAATAATACAATGATGTCGCTATTCCATGGTGTTTCACCATTCAGAGGTTCCAGGTTCAATGTCAGACACTGAGTGTTGGACACAAAAGGTAATAAGTGTTTGTAGAATAAGGTCCGGCCACCGGCCACTATCTGTATAAAGACTGAATTTTATCAGTTAACAGAATACATAGTTACGTTTGATAAATGTGAAAAAAATGTAAGTAAACCTAGAAGTATTTTTATTTATTTTTTATTGTAATTAATAATAATCTTTATTTTTAGATAGTGCTAAATTCCCTATCAGTATGTCTTTGGAATGTGGGAGGAAACCGGAGAACCCGGAGGAAACCCACGCAAACACGGAGAGAACATACAGACTCTTTGCAGATGTTGTCCAAGGTGGGATTTGAACCCAGCGCTGCAAGGCTGCTGTGCTAACCACTGAGCCACCGTGCTGCCCATATAACTAATAATAGGATGGAAGGATAAGGGAGGGGTGAAACTAGGAACAGAACCAGTAGACACAATCATAGTCAGGGAGTCAGCCGGGGTCAGATGCCAGGTGATCAGTAGAAGAATGTGAAGGTCCTTCTATACAGGTAATTAATAATAGGATAGAAGGACAATTTTTTTTTTGTAATTAATAATAGGATAGAAGGATAAAGGACAGAATCAGTAGAGACAATCATAGTCAGGGAGTCAGCCGGGGTCAGATGCCAGGTGATCAGTAAAAGCAGTGATGGTGGATCTGCTGGACTTCTTGTCTTTCAGATGGTTTTAGGGCAACAGGCGCAACAAGCAAATGCTCGAGCAGCCCTGGATAATCCGCGCCGGTGGGATGATAAGATCCGGCGGAAGACGGAACCTGTGAGAACAGAAGTAAATATAATGTAAGTGATGGGACTCCATATGGCACCATACTACTGTGCGGTCACTGTGGCTGCACGGCAGAGGAATATTATCACACAGAGGTCATGGATCATTGTCAGCCATCATACATGTGAGGTCAGGGATCATTGTCAGCCATCATACATGTGAGGTCAGGGATCATTGTCAGCCATCATACATGTGAGGTCAGGGATCATTGTCAGCCATCATACATGGGAGGTCAGGGATCATTGTCAGCCATCATACATGTGAGGTCAGGGATCATTGTCAGCCATCATACATGGGAGGTCAGGGATCATTGTCAGCCATCATACATGTGAGGTCAGGGATCATTGTCAGCCATCATACACGTGAGGTCAGGGATCATTGTCAGCCATCATACACGTGAGGTCAGGGATCATTGTCAGCCATCATACATGTGAGGTCAGGGATCATTGTCAGCCATCATACATGTGAGGTCAGGGATCATTGTCAGCCATCATACATGTGAGGTCAGGGATCATTGTCAGCCATCATACATGTGAGGTCAGGGATCATTGTCAGCCATCATACATGTGAGGTCAGGGATCATTGTCAGCCATCATACATGTGAGGTCAGGGATCATTGTCAGCCATCATACATGTGAGGTCAGGGATCATTGTCAGCCATCACACATGTGAGGTCATGGATCATTGTCAGCCATCATACATGTGAGGTCAGGGATCATTGTCAGCCATCATACATGTGAGGTCAGGGATCATTGTCAGCCATCATACATGTGAGGTCAGGGATCAATGTCAGCCATCATACATGTGAGATCAGGGATCATTGTCAGCCATCATACACGTGAGGTCAGGGATCATTGTCAGCCATCATACATGTGAGGTCAGGGATCATTGTCAGCCATCATACACATGAGGTCAGGGATCATTGTCAGCCATCATACATGTGAGGTCAGGGATCATTGTCAGCCATCATACATGTGAGGTCAGGGATCATTGTCATCCATCATACATGTGAGGTCAGGGATCATTGTCAGCCATCATACATGTGAGGTCAGGGATCATTGTCAGCCATCATACACGTGAGGTCAGGGATCATTGTCAGCCATCATACACGTGAGGTCAGGGATCATTGTCAGCCATCATACATGTGAGGTCAGGGATCATTGTCAGCCATCATACATGTGAGGTCAGGGATCATTGTCAGCCATCATACATGTGTGGTCAGGGATCATTGTCAGCCATCATACATGTGATAATCCCATCACTGACAGATGACATCTGCTCCATATGAATTATTCTCACTGACATCACACAACATGGAGCTGATTCTCACACTTACCTCGTCTCTTTTTCCCCTTTTTTCCATTTTACATGTGAGATCAGGGATCATTGTCAGCCATCATACACGTGAGGTCAGGGATCATTGTCAACCATCATACATGTGAGGTCAGGGATCATTGTCAGCCATCACACACGTGAGGTCAGGGATCATTGTCAGCCATCATACATGTGAGGTCAGGGATCATTGTCAGCCATCATACATGTGAGGTCAGGGATCATTGTCATCCATCATACATGTGAGGTCAGGGATCATTGTCAGCCATCATACATGTGAGGTCAGGGATCATTGTCAGCCATCATACACGTGAGGTCAGGGATCATTGTCAGCCATCATACACGTGAGGTCAGGGATCATTGTCAGCCATCATACACGTGAGGTCAGGGATCATTGTCAGCCATCATACATGTGAGGTCAGGGATCATTGTCAGCCATCATACATGTGAGGTCAGGGATCATTGTCAGCCATCATACATGTGAGGTCAGGGATCATTGTCAGCCATCATACATGTGAGGTCAGGGATCATTGTCAGCCATCATACATGTGAGGTCAGGGATCATTGTCAGCCATCATACATGTGAGGTCAGGGATCATTGTCAGCCATCATACATGTGAGGTCAGGGATCATTGTCAGCCATCATACATGTGAGGTCAGGGATCATTGTCAGCCATCATACATGTGAGGTCAGGGATCATTGTCAGCCATCATACATGTGATAATCCCATCACTGACAGATGACATCTGCTCCACATGAATTATTCTCACTGACATCACACAACATGGAGCTGATTCTCACACTTACCTCGTCTCTTTTTCCCCTTTTTTCCATTTTCTGATGTTTCTTCGTTTTTACTCAGATTTATTGGAGATTTTCTTTCCTCCTGAGCTGGAAATTCTAATCAGAAAGTAAAATAAAAACCTCAGTAATGACGTATCCTAATGGGATCTGCTTTGTCTCCTGTATATAGTAGGATTGTTCTAGTCCTGTCTCCTATAGTCCTGATAATCTGGTATCTACTGTATAATTGTCTAAGGGTCACTTCCGTCTTTCTGTCTGTCTGTAACGGAAATCCCAAGTCGCTGATTGGTTGCGGCAAAACAGCCATGACCAATCAGTGATGGGCACAGTCCGGCGGCAAAATGGCCGTTCCTTACTCCCCGCAGTCAGTGCCCGCAGTCCATACTCCCCCCCCAGTCAGCGCTCACACAGGGTTAATGGCAGCGTTAACGAACCGCGTTATGCCGCGGTGTAATGCACTCCGTTAACGCAGCTATTAACCCTGTGTGACCAACTTTTTACTATTGATGATGCCTATGCAGCATCAATAGTAAAAAGATCTAATGTTAAAAATAATAAAAAAAAAAAAAAAAAATAGTTATATACTCACCGTCCGTCGGCCCCTCGGATCCAGAATAGGCCTTTCCCTCTCCTCGCGACGCTCCGTTGACCGCTCCTTGCATTGCGATCTCGCGAGACCGCTACGTCATCATCTTGCAAGACCGCAATGCACTCTTGAGACCGGAGTGTGCGAGGAGCATCGGTAAGCGCTTCGCCTGGATCCGTGGGCCAACGGAAGGTGAGTATATAACTATTTTTTACTTTAATTCTTTTTTTAACAGGGATATGATGCCCACATTGCTATATACTATGTGGGCTGTGCAATATAGTACGTGGGCTGTGCAATATACTACGTGGGCTGTGCAATATACTACGTGGGCTGTGCTATATACTGTGTGGGCTGTGCAATACACTGCATGGGCTGTGCAATATACTACGTGGGCTGTGCAATATACTATATGGGCTGTGCAATATACTGTGTGGGCTGTGCAATATACTACGTGGGCTGTGCAATATACTAACTGGGCTGTGCATATACTATGTGGGCTGTGCTATATACTACGTGGGCTGTGCAATACACTGCATGGGCTGTGCAATATACTGCGTGGGCTGTGCTATATACTACGTGGGCTGTGCAATATACTAACTGGGCTGTTCAATATACTACGTGGGCTGTGCAATATACTAACTGGGCTGTGCAATATAGTACGTGGGCTGTGCAATATACTGCGTGGGCTGTGCTATATACTGCGTGGGCTGTGCAATACACTGCATGGGCTGTGCAATATACTATGTGGGCTGTGCAATATACTATGTGGGCTGTGCAATATACTGCGTGGGCTGTGCAATATACTGCGTGGGCTGTGCAATATACTGCATGGGCTGTGCTATATACTGCATGGGCTGTGCAATATACTACGTGGGCTGTGCAATATACTATGTGGGCTGTGCAATATACTGCGTGGGCTGTGCAATATACTGCGTGGGCTGTGCAATATACTGCGTGGGCTGTGCTATATACTACGTGGGCTGTGCAATATACTAACTGGGCTGTGCAATATACTACGTGGGCTGTGCAATATACTATGTGGGCTGTGCAATGTACTATGTGGCTGTGCAAAACACTACATGGCTGTGCTATACACTACATGGGCTGTGTTATACACTACGTGGGCTGTGTTATACACTATGTGGCCTGTGTTATACACTACGTGGCCTGTGTTATACACTACTTGGCCTGTGTTATACACTACGTGGGCTGTTATACGCTACGTGGGCTATGTTATATGCTACATGGGCTATTATAAACTATGTGGCTGTGTTATATGCTATGTGGGCTGTTATACACTCCGTGGGCTGTGTTATATACTACGTGGCTGTGCTATATACTCCGTGGGCTGTGCTATATACTCCTTGGGCTGTGCGATATACTACATGGCTGTGCTATATACTGCGTGGCTGTGCAATATACTACGTGGCTGTGCAATATACTATGTGGCTGTGCAATATACTTCGTGGCTGTGCTACTTACTACGTGGGCTGTTATATACTACGTGGCTGTGCTACATACTATGTGGCCGGCCGCGAACAATCAGACAAGCGGAGTCCGGCCACGAATTGGCGCGGGAATAGAACCACGCTTTGCTAATTGGTTGCGGCCGGCCGAAGACTGTGTATTCAATGTATTATTCTAAAATCTTCATAAATAAACTACATACATATTCTAGAATACTCGATGCGTTAGAATCGGGCTACCATCTAGTTATATCATAATAGGGCAGAATAAGTCCTATATAATGTACATAATCCCATCTGAGGGGCATTAGATGTGTCACTGATCTAGAGCAGTAAGGGCCCTGTGTGCCACCATGTGGTGCATCACTGATGATATTCTACTATAAGAGATTATGTCACCTTATGATGATGGAGGTTACTGGACGCTACAACGTATCTCACAGAATCCATGAAAGAAACTACAAAATTAGGGAACTAGAGGTACAGTATGGGCCCATGGGCAACATAATTGGGATCCATGAAACATGGATAACATAGGAGACCTATTACAGAAAAACCATGTGGATATATTTGAGCCTTGAAGTCAACATTCCCATTGTTGGTGCTGTAGACATGGACATACCTGATAGTGGGGACGAGGATGACAAGATGATAATAGCGTCGTCATCAGATTCTTTCTGCCTGTTTCGAAGAATAAAAACATGTAAATTGCAAGAAAACACAGTATAAAAGGGGTTGTCTCACTAGAAGAACATGGACTAATGGGCCTAATAAGACATATGACTGCCATAGTGGGGAAGGTCTTCTGCTCAACGCTACCTTCTATAGATTGGAGCGGAATTAAGAATGTCTGGCATGTAATAATACATCTCTCCTACAGTGTAGGCAGCATGAAAAATGCATGACCGGTCACAGGTACGCAGATATGGGCTGTTATCACGAGCGGTTTCCTCTAACCTTGGGATGGTGGATTCTGCATTTGATACTATGGTTACTATGTCCTATATTTGGTGTTGTGCACATAAATCAGCCTAGACCTCCCAATAATGACCCCATAATCTACTCACATTTCTGAAATATTTGTGCTGGATTCTTGGGTATGATCTGGAGAAGACTTGGGATTCTCATTAATCTTCATCCTGGTAACGGTGGTACAGAGCTACATGCGGAAGCAATAAGATATTAAATAATTGTATGTCTACCTTCATAGGTCTTTTATATATATTTTGGATGTATTAACACATACTTACTTTAGAAAGCCTTTCAGAAGATGATGTAAAATTTTTGAAGACAAGGCTCTCATTGTCCTCACTTATGCCCTTCTCACCCTCTGAGACCAGATGTTTTTCCATATTAGAATGGTCTGCAAGACATAGGTAATGAAGTGTTATTAGAGGTTGTCAGTATAACACAGTCACCATTTATTAATGGGAACCAATTGTCACAAAATAAGGAAGACGAGGCAAACAGATACTTAGTTTAGATGACGTCTCCTACTTACTGATAAATAGGCTGGTGTCCACATCTGATGCAAGGTGAGGAACGTACACTGGATTTTGACTTAGAAGGGTGTCAAAGTCTAAGTCATTAAGAAATGGATGACCCTTGATCTCAAAAGCTCCTCCTGGATAAAGGAAAACAAAAGTGATGCGGACATTGTCAGAGACAACTTCATATCTGAACAACGTATCTTAATTTGAACTAATTACACAACTGAGCAGACATGTAGGAAATAGAATGAAAATTTTAGCAAAGAGAACTATAAATGGAGAAGCTGATAGAGAATTAATGTTCCTCATGGACATTAGTGATGTGTCCTCGGTGTAACAAGGGAATATTGATATTATTGTATCTGTTACCTGTCCCAAGTCTATCCACAGGATTTGTTTTCAGCAGCTGAGTGATGAGGTCCTTAGCATCGGGTGGAGGACTGTAATGATGATCCCAAATGATATTTCCTGTTATATAGAAAATTAAAGAACATAAAACCTATTTACAGGACTGTAAGATAAAGCAAAGGACGTAACTAAACCAAGATAACCAGTAAAAGCAATGATCAGATTATTTTACTTACCAGTGACAACATTTTCATAAAACTCAGATAGGGAAGCCCCATCAAATGGTGCAATTCCCATGAAAAATTCATTTAATATGATGCCCATATCCCACCAGTCAACAGGTCTTCCATAGGCGTTCTTCAGGATGACCTCAGGGGCTGTGTAATAAGGGCTGCCACACTCCTGGAAACCAACAGAAAAAAGCAATGAGAATCGATGAAACTATTATTATGACAAGCTCTTGACATAAAATCAGAATTACAGAAGATAAAATATCAGTGGAAAAGCTCTCTAGAAATGAAGAACGTAGGGAAGACAAAATAGAGTTATGAGATTTGTACAGAACAAGCTAAGTTCCTGTAGGTAATGCTGACCTCATGGTCCTGGAACTCTCTGGAGATGTTCTCTGCTGATTGCTTGTAGGTGTTGGTGTTTGGTATCATGACACCAAGTTTTGAACATCCAAAGTCGGTAATTTTAATATGTCCAGTAGATGTTATCAGGAGGCTGTGAAAGAGAAGATGATTTTAGCTTCATAGACCGTGAGATAATAAAGGATAACTCCCCCCCTTTGTTATACTACAGGTATTCACTTACTTCTGTGGCCTCAGGTCTCTGTGCACCACACCGTGACTATGCAGGTATTCCACACCAAGGACTGCTTCTGCAAAGTACAAGCGGGCCATCGGGACAGAGAAAGGACCCCTGGTGCTTAGAAGGGTCGCACAGTCTCCACCTACAGAAGAAAGGAAATATGACCGGTGAGGGGTTTATACAGCGGAGCACCATGATGTATGAAGAGAAGTGAGTGGAAACATTGGGGCAGGGGATAATATATAAAGATATAATGTACATAATATTAGTCTGAGGTCATGATGAAATTGTCGTCCAAGTAGCTCATGACATAAAGTGATCTCGTATCTGGTCTACACCTGGAGATACTGACGTTCTCAGTGCGGACATACGGGGAGATCACACACATCAATGACTTTAATAGACAACCTATAGTAAATGCTCTGTGGGAATGTAACATCCACGGGGACAAGTCTTAATGATATGAGAGGTGATAAGATGTCAGCAGACATGAGTTGAATACTACACAATGTTCGTGTCCTACCTCCTACATACTCCATGACCATACACAGGTGATATCTAGTAGGGAAGGAGCAGAGCATGGAGACCACAAAGGGACAATCTGCGAATGTTAGGATGTCCCTCTCGATATATGTCCTTTCCATTTTATTAGAAGTAGTCAGGTTCCTCTTGGCCATTTTCTTCATAGCAAAGATGTTTTGTGATCCCTTATGGCGCACTAAGCAGACGGCCCTGGAGAGAAGGAGAATCCATGGTTTATAATGAACCCTTAACAGTCTGGATATTGAAGTCATTACGTGATCATTTGTACTAATGATTAATGGCAGCAGTCCGGCCATCACTAGAAATCCACATCTAGAAATCCATGAAATAACACTACATAGATGATGGGAGGTCGCACCGCGCCCCGTCTGCCCTCACCAGGTCACATTATAGATGAGAGAATCTGCTGACATTCATCTTGGGCAGATTCGCTATAACCGACCAGTAGATACAAGTCAGTAACAATAATAATTAGTCAAAATGTAAATTGCTCCAATTGTTGTAAGAAGATGGTTTTTAGTCTTTCTCCACAGCCCAAGGCAGAATAAATAATGGAGGGACAAGAAGACGATAAAAAGTAATTAAACACATTACACCCACTTGTCTTGGTCCTTCCCCGGTCCATCACTGCAGTCCGCCATCCTCTGTCTTTGGTTGTTCTCCCTTCTGCTGCTGAGGCCAGTGATTGGACTGACATGGTCATGGTGGAGGGTGGAGATGTCATCGGTGTCAGTATCGCGTCACCCCTCACGTGACCGTGTGCAGCCAATCACTATTACCAGCTTCATAATGGGGCCCCGAAAGATCAGGAGGAAGCATAAGAACAGAGGAGGTCTAGGACCGGTGGGTGTCATGTATTCTATGATATCATCCCTTTCCTTACAGACAGATGTGTTACAGATCAGTTCGCTCTGCTGTATATAATGGAGCTGAATATGTGACATTGAGATGTGGACAGTGATGTGGACTCAGATCTTCTCCCTATGATAACACTGAATGGCAGAGCACAGAGGCCGAAGCATTGTCATAGGGAACCCTGAGAAATGGGGATTATGTTAATAGAAATCTCACCCAAAAGCACCGCTGCTGATCAGTTTGATAGTTTCATAGTCGCTTATACGCGGCTCTCCTGCCGGGATCAATGATTTAATCAAGTCCTAGAAAAGAATAAGAAATAATACTAAGATATAGAAGCTGAATACAATAATACTAAAGCAGAAACCATAATAGTATAGATAATGAAATCAGCGCCATGACCCAGTGAGTATAATGCGCCCAATATTTCAAGGACACTCCACAAATACTAACCAAAACAACAACGAAAAAAGGGCGAGTGATAGTCCTGAAGACAATTGTAACAATGTTTATTGAAAATACATATAAAATAACAAGTATATAATAAAAAATCTTACATGTAAGGACAAGATGGAATGAGAAGCCAAATGAGAACAGAAATAACGACCCTCCATAATGCTAGTGAAGTGGATATGTGGAGTGAATCCTGGAGCTAGTGTGAGTATAAATCAAGTACATATCAAACAATGACGTCTACCCCATTAGTCCAGGATGTTCCCCATAGTATCCCACTAGGATGGGCGCTCAGCCAGCCCCAACGCGCGTTTTGAATGGGCTTCCTCGGGAGCTGTGGACTTGATTTTGCTGGGGTGGTTTAGTGTTCCACTACAAGTATGGGATAAGGTTTCACCTTCATAACCCTAAAATTATATCATTTGTATTCCATCCTCCCCAGAAAACCATGTCCTAAGAACTGCTCTAGCACCAGCACTTTATGGTGCATGTCCTAAGATCTGCGCTAGCACCAGCACTTTATGGTGCATGTCCTAAGATTTGCACTAGCACCAGCACTTTATGGTGCATGTCCTAAGATCTGCACTAGCACCAGCACTTTATGGTGCATGTCCTTAGATCTGCACCAGCACTTTATGGGGGCATTTCTTTCTACTAATCTCCTCACACTAGCTCCAGGATTCACTCCCCATATCCACTTCACCAGCATTATGGAGGGTCGTTTTTTCTGTTCTCATTTGGCTTCTCATTCAATCTTGTCCTTACATGTAAGATTTTTTTTATTATATACTTGTTATTTTATATGTATTTTCAATAAAAATTGTTACAATTGTCTTCATGACTATCACTCGCTCTTTTTTTTTTCGTTGTTGTCTTGGTAAGATACAGTAGATGCTGGAAAACATCTCAGGATGTAATAACTTTTCCTCCTTTATTATGTCCCAGCTAATTTACACTGATCCGATGTAGAGGACGATACGAGCCGACGCTCTGCAGACACGAATGAAATATAAAGCGGATCCTCTATATATCGATATAATTGTAAAGTGCTGGATAAAACGCGAGATCACACAGGGTAGAACTTGCAGAGAATCTGTCAGCAGGTATGTGCTATGTAATCTGGGAGCAGTTATGATATAGGGGAAGAGACCCTGATTCCAGCGATGTGTTACTTACTAGACTTTCTGCTGTTGCTTTAATAAAATCAGTGTTTTATCAGCCGGAGATTATCACTAGGACTATGTGTCTCATGCCATGTTGTCCTAGTACTCTGTAAACCCACCACCACGGTATAGCAGATTTCTGCCTATGCACAGTGTATACAGAAAAGCTGCCAATCAGTGGTGTGGGCGGTGTTCTACAAGGTTCAGCATTCAGAGCTCTGCTAGATCTGCAGCAGAGAAGACAGGGATATTATCACATCTGCTGACCCCAGTAAATTAAGTGATATATCGCTGGAATCAGGGTCTCTGTCCCTACATTATGCTACAGCATAAACCTGGTGACAGATTCCATTTAATATAAATGCCATTCTCTAAGACCACAGTGTCCTCTACACTTAGAACAGAGCCGTCCCATGGTTATATGGGGATAATACTGGACGGGTCACTCACACCCCATGATCTGGTGATACACACACACCCCCATATCTCTATGATACTTACATCGGCGGATTCTTGGATCTCCGGGATCTTACAGATTCCACTGTCGGGATTCGCCAGCGCTGATGGTACTAAAATAATGATAACGTGATGAGAAAATAAAATGTATTAGTCGATATCAGTCCTACATACATAATACCGTAATATAAGGGAGAAATGACAAGACGTCTGAAAATGGGAATAATACTCGTTATATGGGGACTCTACATATGAGAACGTACAGCGCACCCACAGATAAAGGTAATGTAAGTGGTGGCGGACCCCCAATCACCACATGAATGAGGAGCCCCCACCCTCACTGCACATGTGAGTGATGGGAAGAGAGCTGAAGCATAGCAGCCATATGCAAATTATCCTGGAAGTGCACTGGGGGCGTGTCACTGCACTCGGACTCCTTCGTCACCGCCCCCAGTGCACTTCCATCCTGATTTGCATATGGCTTCTATGTTACATTTCTCCTGACTGGCACATTGGATTTCAGCAAAGAAATACTTTTTATTAAAGGGGAACGTCCTCCGCCGTCATCCCACCACTCCTGTATGTATCATGTGCTGACAGGTCCCCATTACATGGAGTAGAGAGTAAATCCACCATTATTCCCTGCTTTGTAATATCTGGATATAATGGGGGGAACGTCCTCCGCCATCATCCCACCACTCCTATATGTATCATGTGCTGACAGGTCCCCATTACATGGAGTAGAGAGTAAATCCACCATTATTCCCTGCTGTGTAATATCTGGATATAATGGGGGGAACGTCCTCCGCCGTCATCCCACCACTCCTATATGTATCATGTGCTGACAGGTCCCCATTACATAGAGTAGAGAGTAAATCCACCATTATTCCCTGCTGTGTAATATCTGGATATAATGGGGGGAACGTCCTCCGCCGTCATCCCACCACTCCTATATGTATCATGTGCTGACAGGTCCCATTACATGGAGTAGAGAGTAAATCCGCCATTATTCCCAGCTGTGTAATATCTGGATATAATGGGGGGAACGTCCTCCGCCGTCATCCCACCACTCCTATATGTATCATGTGCTGACAGGTCCCCATTACATGGAGTAGAGAGTAAATCCGCCATTATTCCCTGCTGTGTAATATCTGGATATAATGGGGGGAACATCCTCTACTGTCATCCCACCACTCCTATATGTATCATGTGCTGACAGGTCCCCATTACATGGAGTAGAGAGTAAATCCACCATTATTCCCTGCTGTGTAATATCTGGATATAATGGGGGGAACGTCCTCCGCCGTCATCCCACCACTCCTATATGTATCATGTGCTGACAGGTCCCATTACATGGAGTAGAGAGTAAATCCGCCATTATTCTCTGCTGTGTAATATCTGGATATAATGGGGGGAACGTCCTCCGCCGTCATCCCACCACTCCTATATGTATCATGTGCTGACAGGTCCCATTACATGGAGTAGAGAGTAAATCCGCCATTATTCTCTGCTGTGTAATATCTGGATATAATGGGGGGAACGTCCTCCGACGTCATCCCACCACTCCTATATGTATCATGTGCTGACAGGTCCCCATTACATGGAGTAGAGAGTAAATCCGCCATTATTCCCTGCTGTGTAATATCTGGATATAATGGGGGGAACATCCTCCGCCGTCATCCCACCACTCCTATATGTATCATGTGCTGACAGGTCCCCATTACATGGAGTAGAGAGTAAATCCACCATTATTCCCAGCTGTATAATATCTGCATATAATGGGGGGAACGTCCTCCGCCATCATCCCACCACTCCTATATGTATCATGTGCTGACAGGTCCCCATTACATGGAGTAGAGAGTAAATCCGCCATTATTCCATGCTGTGTAATATCTGGATATAATGGGGGGAACGTCCTCCGCCGTCATCCCTCCACTCCTATATGTATCATGTGCTGACAGGTCCCCATTACATGGAGTAGAGAGTAAATCCACCATTATTCCCAGCTGTGTAATATCTGGATATAATGGGGGGAACGTCCTCTGCCGTCATCCCACCACTCCTATATGTATCATGTGCTGACAGGTCCCATTACATGGAGTAGAGAGTAAATCCACCATTATTCCATGCTGTGTAATATCTGGATATAATGGGGGGAACGTCCTCCGCCGTCATCCCACCACTCCTATATGTATAATGTGCTGACAGGTCCCCATTACATGGAGTAGAGAGTAAATCCACCATTATTCCCTGCTGTGTAATGTCTGGATATAATGGGGGGAACGTCCTCCGCCGTCATCCCACCACTCCTATATGTATCATGTGCTGACAGGTCCCCATTACATGGAGTAGAGAGTAAATCCACCATTATTCCCAGCTGTGTAATATCTGGATATAATGGGGGGAACGTCCTCTGCCGTCATCCCACCACTCCTATATGTATCATGTGCTGACAGGTCCCATTACATGGAGTAGAGAGTAAATCCACCATTATTCCATGCTGTGTAATATCTGGATATAATGGGGGGAACGTCCTCCGCCATCATCCCACCACTCCTATATGTATCATGTAATGACAGGTCCCATTACATGGAGTAGAGAGTAAATCCGCCATTATTCCCTGCTGTGTAATATCTGGAGATTCCTTGTAGACGGTCATGTGATCAGCTCACCTGCAATCAGATCGCTGCTCGGCTCCAGCTGACTCCTATTAGAGTCAGGGATTTCCGGGGTCACATTCTCCCCATATTCGTCGTCGCCTTCTGGTGTTTCCTAATAGATATAATAGAGATAATTAATATGTGGAAGATTTCACTAAATCCCCAAATCCATCAATCAGGATGGATGAAACCAACATTTACTGATGCACCAATTGATGGCTCCTTACCGGAAGGGTCCAACTGGCCCTCCAGAGAACTGGAGGATTCTCCAGGGGGCCCAGGCATTGACACCTGCTGGCATACAGGGCAGGCAGCTGCCTAGGGCTCCTGCTGCTCCAGGGGCCCTAGCCAGTGGCGTATTGCTAGAAGCGGCAGACCATGCAGCTGCTATGGGGCCCGTGAGTCAGGGGGACCCGCCTGATGCCAGCGGAGCAGCAGTGGGTGACAGGCTGCTGCAGCTAAAGCCTGTCCCCGCTGCTAAAAAGAAATGAATCTTCTCTCAACACCACACCCCCATGGGCGTGGAGAGCGGTGAATATTAATTTCACTTTAATAGCGGGCAGTGTTAGCCACAGGCTGAGTCTAACACTGCCCCCTATCATGGCTGGCAGACCAGGGCCCCCGCTCACCCAGGGGCCCCAGCCCAAGCGGCCACTATGGGGCCTGTAAGTCAGGGGGGCCTAATGCCAGCACTCCTCCCCAGTGTGCACCACATTCAACTGTATCGGCATCACAGATGAAAGCAATAATGGAGGAGAGAGCATCAGACGACGCTCCATCTCCCATCATTCCCCTCTGCCTCTGACACTGAAGGTGTGTGATGACGTCACTTCATCGCGTACCCGCTGTGTGTTGGGCAAATGGCAGTGCAGCTGCTGATACCGGAGCAGAGCCGGGATCAGTGGGGAACAAGGAGGAGAGGTGAGGATTGTGTTTGTTTATATATATATATATATATATATATATATATATATATATATGTCAGTGAGTGAGTCCTGGTGGCCATAATACTGTAGGACTGTGGAGCTACATTCAATTTGGGAATGCATTATACTCTATGAGGGTCTACATTAAATTCTATGGGGGGCTGCATTATATTCTGTGGGGGGCTGCATTATACCCTAAGAGGGGGGCTGCATTATACCCTATGAGGGAGGGCTACAGTATACCCTATGAGGGGGGCTGCATTATAACCTATTAGGGGGACTGCATTATACCCTATGAGGGGGGCTGCATTATACCATATAAGGGGAGCTGCATTATACCCTATGAGTGGGCTGCATTATATCCTATGAAGGGGCCTGCATTATAACCTATGAGGGGGCTGCATTATACCCTATGAGGGGGCTACATTATACCCTATGAGGGGCGCTGAAGTATACCCTATGAGGGAGAGTTGCATTATACCCTATGAGGGAGGGCTGCATTATACCCTATGAGGGGGGCTGCATTATACCCCATGAGTGGGCTGCATTATACCCTATGAGGGGGCTACATTATACTCTATGAGGGGGGCTGCATTATACCCTATAGGGAGGCTGCATTATTCCCTATGAGGGGGCTGCATTATACCCTATGAGGTAGGGCTACATTATACCATATGAGGGAGGGCTGCATTATACCCTAGGAGGGGGCTGCATTATACCCTATGAGGTAGGGCTACATTATACCTTATAAGGGAGGATTGCATTATACCCTTTGGGGAGGGCTACATTATACTCTATGAGGGTGGCTGCATTATACCATATGAAGGGGTGCTGCATTATACCCTATGAGGGGTGCTGCATTATACCCTAGGAGGGGGACTGCATTATACCCCATGAGTGGACTGCATTAAACCCTATGAGGGGTGCTGCATTATACTCTGAGGGGGCTACATTATATTCTATGGGAGGCTTCATTATACCCTATGAGGGAGCTACATTATATTCTTTGAGGTGCTAAACTATATTCTATGGGGGGGCTACATTATATTCTATGGGGGGCTGCATTATATTCTATAAGGGGGGCTGCATTATATTCTATGAGGGGGCTACATTAAATTCTATGAGGGGGGCTACATTATATTCTATGGGGGCTGCATTATATTCTATGGGGGGGCTGCATTATATTCTATGAGGGGGCTACATTAAATTCTATGAGGGGGCTACATTATATTCTATGAGGGGGCTACATTATATTCTATGAGGGGGCTACTTTATATTCTATGACGGGGGCTGCATTATATTCTATGAGGGGGCTACTTTTTATTCTATGAGGGGGCTATATTATATTCTATGAGGGGGCTACATTAAATTCTATGAGGGGGCTACTTTTTATTCTATGAGGGGGCTACATTATATTCTATGAGGGGGCTACATTAAATTCTGTGAGGGGGCTACATTATATTCTATGAGGGGACTACATTAAATTCTATGAGGGGGCTACTTTTTATTCTATGAGGGGGCTACATTATATTCTATGAGGGGGCTACATTAAATTCTATGAGGGGGCTACTTTTTATTCTATGAGGGGCCTACTTTATATTCTATGATGGGGCTACTCCAACCAGTGCTATATAATTAAGAAGTGTACTATCTTATATGATACCCTGATATTAGTATTTTACCCCACAATTGGTGGTCTTGTATTTATTTCTTTGTAGCTACATAGTGGGCCCCAAGAATGATTTTCTCTGGTGGGCCCAAGGTGCTCCAGTCCGACGCTGCTTACCTGGCGGTCCGACGAGCGGTCCGGAAGTTCTAGTACACGGAGGATTTTTTCGGCCAGTTCTGTAATATAAGCCAAGTCTCCAGATTGAGACTTTTTTTCGGCCTATAAAGAAGAAAAGAAACAAAAAAGAACAATCTCAGATGATTGGCGGCCATTGTATGTGTCATCTGCTCCTCTCTGCAGATACACTGACTCCATACAGGATTTGGGGACTCGTCGTGTTTTATATGGGAGGAAAGAAGAAGCTTCTGTCCCACCATTATTATCTCTGAGTACAGAGAAGTTGTGTGCGGAGCGTCCGCCACTTACCTGCTGTAGTAAAGTCTTGATGTTGTGACATAAATCTGTCAGATACTCTGACGTCAGTTGATCTTGTCGGTGTTTAGTCAGGCAATCCTTTACTAGCTGCACCACCAGCCGGTGAGTGAAGCAGAGGATGCCATCGGGTGGTAGAAGCGCAATGTTAGGGCGATGGAAGATAAGAACCTCCAATAGCGCTTGTACCTGAAAATCATTCAGATGTAATTCAGCCATAGTGAGAAATTGCAAATGCTCTCCGTCACTATAGAACCAAAAATGGCACCCGGAACCCTGCGCGGCTTCTATTTATAGGGGCTGTGATGTCACAATGGCCGACAATCACCAGTGATGTCACAGTGGCCGACAATCACCAGTGATGTCATCCTGGCCGACAATCACCAGTGATGTCATCACGGAATCTTGTGATAGAATTTTCCAGCATCGGCTCTGCACAGATACTTGCTGCCCGGCAATATTTCGGGTTCGCTCACACTTGTGTACCAATAATCCAGGAGAGTGGGGCGAGGTTTTCTCACTTGTCCTCCGTGTTCTGTCCGTGTAGAATCCGTCCTGTTATTCCGCAGCTATTAATCTTTTACACGACCATTTACAGGCTTCTTTGCTACAGAAATGGAATGTATCTGTAAAAACCGCTTGTCCCTCTGATGCTCCATAAGGCGTGCGACTGTTTCCTGCCAGTGTCCGATTTTGGACTGTAATCACAGAATGCTGCAGTTTTTTTCCTCACACCGAATATACGTTTTGCTGTTTTTACCGGCGTTTTTTATCATTCACTTGAATGGGTGAAATACGCTGCAAAACTGAGAGACTTGACAAAGCGCTGCTTTAAAAAAAAAGCTGAGATTTCAGAAATCCCTGCGGCGTCTCGAGCATACTTTTATGGCACGCCGAAATGTTGGATTAGCACTTGAGCATGCTGAGTTAACACCTCATCAGAGCACGCTCGCTCACCACTAATCCTCCATCATAGGAATGGAAATACTGGATATGTTTATTACCTCACGGGTCTTTTTTCTTCTCCATAGATCATTTAACTCCTTAGTTGCAGAGTTTACTATTAACAACTGTGACAAATATTGAAGAGGTAATCATCAATGTAATCAATCATTAAAAATCATGACATCGTTAACATTAATCTTTTTGTCTTTGGAAAGTTTCATCCTTTACTTAAATTATGAAATGCCCCTCTTTTATGTCCCCATAGTGAGCACAATGTATGAAGTCAATGAGAAAGCAGTAATTATATATATATATATATATATATATATATATATATATATATATATATATATATATATATATATATATATATACACTATTTGTAAAAAAAATTGCTTTAATTTCTATATATGTACAGGTGCTTCTCACAAAATTAGAATATCATCAAAAAGTTAACTACATCACACACAGAGTCATTACACACAGAGTAATCTATTTCATGTGTTTATTTCTGTTAATGTTGATGATTATGGCTTACAACCAATGAAATCCCAAAAGTCATTATCTCAGTAAATTAGAATACTTTATATCACCAGCTTGAAAAATGATTGTAAAATCCGAAATGTTGTCCTACTGAAATGTATGTTCAGTAAATGCCCTCAATACTTGGTCCTTTTCCATCAATTACTGCATCAATGTGGCGTGGCATTGAGGCGATCAGCCTGCGGCACTGCTGAGGGGTTATGGAAGCCCAGGTTGATTTGATAGCAGCCTTCAGCTCATCTGCATTGTTGGGTCTGGTGTTTCTCACCTTCCTCTTGACAATACTCCATAGATTCTCTATGAGGTTAAGGTCAGGCGAGTTTGCTGCTAATCAAGCCCAGTGATACTGTTGACTGTAAACCCGGTATTGGTACTTTTGGCAGTGTGGACAGCAGCAGTCCGCTCCTTGTGAATCTCCCCCAATTTCTGAATGGCCTTTTGTTTTTGTTTTTAATATAAATTTTTATTGAAAATTTGCATTTACAACCATATGAAACAACAATCCATTGGCATCAATCATAGGATTTAGACATTGTACATTGTAATTGTTACAGTCTCCACAAGACACAAGTAAAGGTTACCGATTAAGAATATCTTCTTTTGGAGATAACGAAGGTAATCTTAGCCAATATTATAAAATCTATATGGGATCGCGGAGAGAATTGTCAAAAATACAAAAACAAACAAAGAAATAAAAGAAGAAGGGAAGGGGGAAAGGGAGGGAGGAGAGTAAGAAAAGGAGCGGGGAGCCTTCACTGAGTCGCCTAACCCATTCCAACCGGCAGTCTAGCCCGCCTTCCCATTATCCAGTAAAGTAGTAAAACATCTAACGCTAATCATGGCAAGAGCAATCCTCTGGTAATTGTAGTGGACCCAGATTATTCTTCAATTTTTCCAAGAGGAACCATCTAGTGGAAGAGAAGGGAGTTATCATCTTCCGCCTTGCATCGGCCCCGCACGTTTTCCAAGAAACTGTCTCCATTTTTTAAGAAATTTGCCCGCTTGTACCTCCTTATTTGTGAGTGCGTCCCCTTGCTCCACCGCCATGTAATGATGCAGTCGAGCTATTAAATCTGACAACTGAGGGGTAGACGATGATAAGTATAGTATGTATTAGTATTGGGGGACCCCTCCCTCCGCAACTCTCGCCACTCATATTCTCCCAATAATGTAAGATCGCCATTGTCACATTACTCCAAAGGCTGGTAATCCAGAAACTAGGCCCCAAAACGGGACTATGTAACCGCAGGACCATAGGCCATGTAATAAATCAGAGCTAGGTTGCTGACATCTAGGGCAGGCTGTAAGTCTGTTAGGTCTTATATCTGGTTTATGAATATTAAAAGCAGAGATTGCTCCATGCATCATTTTAAATTGAGTTTCCCTCCAATTTTCATTTATTATGTTTTAGTGTATATACCCTGTAACATTATACTTTTCCAGAAAGGCATCCAGTCCCCTCTTAAATTTAAGTAATGAATCACTCATTACAACATCATTTGGCAGAGAGTTCCATAGTCTCACTGCTCTTACAGTAAAGAATCCGCGTCTGTTATTATGCCTAAACCTTTTTTCCTCCAGACGTAGAGGATGTCCCCTTGTCCCTGTTTCAGGTCTATGATTAAAAAGATCATCAGAAAGGTCTTTGTACTGTCCCCTCATATATTTATACATTAAAATAAGATCTCCCCTTAGTCTTCGTTTTTCCAAACTAATTAGCCCCAAGTGTAATAACCTATCTTGTATTGCAGACCCCCCAGTCCTCTAATAACCTTGGTCGCTCTTCTCTGCACCCGCTCCAGTTCAGCTATGTCTTTCTTATACACCGGAGACCAGAACTGTGCACAGTATTCTAAGTGTGGTCACACTAGTGACTTGTATAGAGGTAAAATTATGTTCTCCTCATGAGCATCTATGCCTCTTTTAATGCATCCCATTATATTATTTGCCTTTGTAGCAGCTGCCTGACACTGGCCACTGAATATGAGTTTTTCATCCACCCATACTCCCAGGTCTTTTTCATTGATGGTTTTGCCCAGAGTTTTAGAATTAAGCACATAGTTATTCATCTTATTTCTTCTACCCAAGTGCATGACCTTACATTTATCCCCATTAAAGCTCATTTGCCATTTATCAGCCCAAGTTTCAAGTTTAAAAAAATCATCCTGTAATATAAAATTTTCCTCCTCAGTATTGATTACCCTGCAGAGTTTAGTGTCATCTGCAAATATTGAAATTCTGCTCTTTATGCCCCCTACAAGATCATTAATAAATATGTTAAAAAGAAGAGGTCCCAATACTGACCCCTGTGGTACCCCACTGCTAACCACGACCCAGTCCGAGTGTGCTCCATTAATAACCACCCTTTGTTTCCTATCCCTGAGCCAGCTCTTAATTGTAGCTAGAGGCAGAAAATGCCATCCTTGAAGTCTTGAATCCACGAACTCTGCATTTGGTTTTGAGATACGTAAGTCCCGGAACAAGTCATTCAGTTCTGGCTGTGTTAGAACATGAGGCTCACCAGACATACATGGCTCAGAGTTTGAATCAGCGTTGTTTCCCGTCTCTGACCCATGGACTGCAACATCTTTGTTGGCTGCCTGCTCTAGGCTCCATGACTCTAGTGGCTTTGATACTGGAAGAGCGTCTGTTGTGAATTCTGCTTTTGGGTTCCCTCCAGTGGTTGTAGGTGGGAATGCAGTTGTCCCTCAGTTGCAGTCCTGGCCAGGTGTATCTGCTGATTGCAGTTCTAACTGGGATATTTAGGTGTGCAGGATTCTTGAGTCCTTGCCAGTTGCCCATGGTTCTGGGAGGTTTTGGATCTTTGTCTGGTTCCTCCTGCCTTGCTGCCAATTCAGCAAAGATAAGTGTTTGGTGTTTGTTTCTGTGGCACACATGCTGTGTGCATAATAATTCTGTGCTATTCATTTGTTTTCTCTTGTCCAGCTTAGACTGTGTCAGTGTTTTCTCAGTCTTGTTGGATTCTCTGGAGTTGCAGATATACGCTCCACATCTTTAGTTAGATGGTGGAATTTTTTGTATTTTCTGCTGTGGATATTTTTGGAAGGGTTTTAATACTGACCGCTTAGGATTCTGTCCTATCCTTTCCTATTTTAGCTAGAGTGGCCTCTTTTGCTAAATCCTGTTTCCTGCCTGCGTGTGTCTTTTCCTCTACTACTCACAGTCAATATTTGTGGGGGGCTGCCTATCCTTTGGGGTTCTGCTCTGAGGCAAGGTAGATTTCCTATTTCTATCTATAGGGGTATTTAGTCCTCCGGCTGTGTCAAGGTGTCTAGGATTTGTTAGGCACACCCCACGGCTACTTCTAGTTGCGGTGTTAAGTTCAGGATTTGCGGTCAGTACAGCTTCCACCAACACAGAGAAAGTTCCATGCGGCTCCAAGGTCACCGGATCATAACAAGCGTCATCATGTGGCACCGGTCTCATAGCTGAAGACAGATTGGGATATTCAGTGGAATTCTTATTCTTAGCAAAGAAGTAACAGTTCGTCACATGATCCTTCTGCTCCTGCCAAATCATTGATCATTAGGACAGCAAACGGCATTGACTTGCGAGAACCTCTCAGTTAACCTCTAAGATCAACAGCACATCTCACACAACAGATGTTAGGAGCCCAGGATTTGTCATGAGCAAAATCATAGGCTTTCATGATGAGAGCTGTCATGGTGCATCTGTGGAGCTTAAGCGTGTACTCTCCACAAATGTAACAGAAGGTATTGTGACTAGAGGTGCAGTTAGGGCTTCAGCTTGGGGTGGGGGGAAAAAATATGAGTGGGCCCCTAACCAGCTAATCCTGACTACAGCTACGTGGTGCACCCTAATTGTGAGTGTAGGGGAACATCAGCAGATGACGCGCTGTGATTTAAAATACATCTATATACAAAAACACTGATATTCCTATATGGAGACCTTATACTGTAGAGGTAGATACCGGTCCTGCAGCCATATAAGATATTACAGCAGTTATAGATGGTGACTTACCGCTGATGTTCTTTCTGAAGGAATCGTTCACTTTTCTCATCTATTCCATCTGGTCCAGACCAACATGACAACTTCTCCAAACATGACTGATCTGCAGAGATTATAACAAAGCCACATCTGAATTCTCACATTTCCAGCATCATCCATATCTATCCACAATCTGCACAAACTCCTCATTCTGCTGATACCCCAATACTGAGCCGCTGCTGCCATATGTGTCCCTGTTACTGCCCCTGATATCCCAATACTGAGCCGCTGCTGCCGTATGTGTCCCTATTACTGCCCCTGATACCCCAATACTGAGCCGCTGCTACCGTATGTGTCCCTGTTACTGCCCCTGATATCCCAATACTGAGCCGCTGCTGCCGTATGTGTCCCTATTACTGCCCCTGATACCCCAATACTGAGCCGCTACTGCTGTATGTGTCCCTGTTACTGCCCCTGATACCCCAATACTGAGCCGCTGCTGCCGAATGTGTCTCTATTACTGCACCTGATACCCCAATACTGAGCCGCTGCTGCCGAATGTGTCTCTATTACTGCACCTGATACCCCAATACTGAGCCGCTGCTGCCGAATGTGTCTCTATTACTGCACCTGATACCCCAATACTGAGCCGCTGCTGCCGTATGTGTCCCTGTTACTGCCCCTGATACCCCAATACTGAGCCACTGCTGCCGTATGTGTCCCTGTTACTGCCCCTGATACCCCAATACTGAGCCACTGCTGCCGTATGTGTCCCTATTACTGCACATGATACCCCTATGCTGAGCCACTGCTGCCATATGTGTCCCTATTACTGCACCTGATACCCCAATACTGAGCCGCTGCTGCCGTATGTGTCCTACTGCACCTGATGCCCCAATACTGAGCCGCTGCTGCCGTATGTGTCCCTATTACTGCACCTGATACCCCAATACTGAGCCGCTGCTGTAGGTGTCCCTATTACTGCCCCTGATACCCCAATACTGAGCCGCTGCTGCCATATGTGCCCCTATTACTGCACCTGATACCCCAATACTGAGTCGCTGCTGCCGTATGTGTCCCTATTACTGCACCTGATACCCCAATACTGAGCCGCTGCTGCCGTATGTGTCCCTATTACTGCACCTGATACCCCAATACTGAGCCGCTGCTGCCGTATGTGTCCCTATTACTGCACCTGATATCCCAATACTGAGCCGCTGCTGCCGTATGTGTCCCTATTACTGCACCTGATACCCCAATACTGAGCCGCTGCTGCCATATGTGTCCCTATTACTGCACCTGCTGTGTGGTACAATAACGGCTCCCCTTACCGCCCAATATAATAGTCGCCCGCCAGGGCCGTGGGGTACCCGGTTCCGGGTCCGGTATTCACAGGGGATGTCATGGTGGCGACCCGGTCTGTAGCCCTGGGCACCCATGTAAAAAGGGGTATTGATTATAGTTTGTGTTTGTGACGCCACCTGTGGTATTCGGTCAGGGTGACCGACGCTGCTTTAAGGGGTCCTCTGGGGTGATGTTATGGCAGCTAGATCGTATAACTTCCTACAGGTGAAGTATGTCCCCAGGGCTCCCGGTGTGTAGATGGAAGATGGTGAATGGTGCAGTAAAGAATGGAGGACACAGGTTTGCAGTATCTTTACCAGGTTTACTGTAGACTTCAGGCATCCACAGTCCAGGGCACCAGCCCACAGGTACAGGCAGGGTCCGGACGGCTTGGAAGCAAGTTCAGAGCACCCTTTACCAGGTGGAGTTAAAAGCCTTCCTCATAGTGCGGTGGTGTTGTAGTTCCTTACTGCCTATGGCTTCTGATAAGGTCCTCACAGTTCTCTCTGTCCTCCATAAAGGTGGATAGATATAAATTTAGCGTGCACTCTACCTGATAAGGCGAGGTGCTGGTGTAATGGACCGAATGGCCCCAATCTAGATCATTTTTAAAGTTCACCGCTCTCTCTTGTGGATATCATGCAAAAAAAATCAAAATGTATTATAGCATAATCTGGGAGCGTAACAGAATCTTAAACAATAAGCGACATACAAGAAAAACGCCGGAGCCTTTGTCACCAATCGCTGTAAATAGAGAGAAAAGAAACCAAATAAATAAAACCAGAATGGAAATTCAAAATAATAAAGAACATCTGTGACTAATCTATATAGCGTGGGGTCCTCCTGGTGCAAATAAATATATACAAAGTATATACACACAATCTGTAAATGAAGGGGAAAAATAACGACAGGTCCACCTGAATCTGTGGACTAGGAATCCTACATAAAGATATATACACACATATACAAATATACATGAAAAAATGCTAGTATACTGAGACAGGACTGGATCATATATATATAAGAGTAATGGAAGTGCACAGTTACCAGGGCCATATTTGCCACTAGGCACTTGAGGGCACGTGCCTAGGGCGGGGACGATGCGGGGTGGCGGCACCTGAGCAAGGTTTTGTTTTTTTTTAAAGTCCTGGGTCACCTCCCGACCGACCACGTGGTTCCGCTCATTAAGGTCATGAATATGCGCATATTCATGACCTTAATGAGCGGTACCACATGACCGCTCACTCAGGAAGAAGGTGCTGCGCCGGGAGTTGAGACAGAGCCAGAGGGATGTCGGCGGGACAGGTGAGTATGAGGGACGGGGGAAGAAAGAGGACGGGGAGCAGAGCCATGAGAGAAGGAGCAGGGGGGGGGTGGAGAGATGAGCCATGCATACGGGGGGATTATGATCCATGCATACAAGAGGTGGGGGGGAATTATGAGCCATGCATACAGGGGGGGGGGGAATATGAGCCATGCATACAGCGGGGGGAATATGAGCCATGCATACAGGAGGGGGGGAATAATGAGCCATGCATACAGGAGGGGGGATATGAGCCATGCATACAGGGGGGGTAATTATGAGCCATGCATACAGGAGGGGGGGATATGAGCCATGAATACAGGGGGGAAATTATGAGCCATGCATACAGGAGGGGGGGAATTATGAGCCATGCATACAGGAGGGGGGATATGAGCCATGCATACAGGAGGTGGGGATATGAGCCATGAATACAGGGGGGAAATTATGAGCCATGCATACAGGAGGGGGGGAATTATGAGCCATGCATACAGGAGGGGGGATATGAGCCATGCATACAGGGGGGGAATTATGAGTCATGCATACAGGAGGGGGGGAATATGAGCCATGCATACAGGGGGGGAATTATGAGCCACGCATACAGGAGGGGGGAATTATGAGCCATGCATACAGGAGGGGGGATATGAGCCATGCATACAGGGGGGAATTATGAGCCATGCATACAGGAGGGGGGGAATATGAGCCATGCATACAGGGGGGGGGGAATTATGAGCCATGCATACAGGGGTGGAATTATGAGCCATACATACAGGAGGGGGACGGTGGTGGAATATGAGCCATGCATACAGGAGGTGGGGGGGGAATTATGAGCCATGCATACAGGAGGGGGGGATTATGAGCCATCATACAGGAGGGGGGAAATATGAGCCATGCATACTGTAGGGGGGGAATATGAGCCATGCATACAGGAGGAGGGGGGAATATGAGCCATGCATATGGGATGGGAGGGAGATTAGCCATGCATACAATATGGGAGGGGGGCATTATACAGTATTGAGCATCATGTGGGGTAATTATACAGTATGGAGCATCATGTGGGGCCATTATACAGTATTGAGCATCATGTGTGGCCATTATACAGCATAGAGCATCATGTGTGGCCATTATACAGTATGGAGCATCATGTGTGACCATTATACAGTATGGAGCATCATGTGTGGCTATTATACAGTATAGAGCATCATGTGTGGCCATTATACAGTATGGAGCATCATGTGTGGCTATTATACAGTATAGAGCATCATGTGTGGCTATTATACAGTATTGAGCATCATGTGTGGCCATTATACAGTATGGAGCATCATGTGTGACTATTATACAGTATAGAGCATCATGTGTGGCTATTATACAGTATTGAGCATCATGTGTGGCCATTATACAGTATGGAGCATCATGTGTGGCCATTATACAGTATAGAGCATCATGTGTGGCTATTATACAGTATTGAGCATCATGTGTGGCCATTATACAGTATGGAGCATCATGTGTGGCCATTATACAGTACTGAGCATCATGTGTGGCCATTTTACAGTACGGAGCATCATGTGTGGCTATTATACAGTATTGAACATCATGTGTGGCCATTATACAGTATTGAGCATCATGTGGGCCCATTATATAGTATTGAGCATCATGTGGGTCCATTATATAGTATTGAGCATCATGTGTGGCCATTATACAGTATTGAACATCATGTGTGGCCATTATACAGTATGGAGCATCATGTGTGGCCATTATACAGTATTGAACATCATGTGTGGCCATTATACAGTATGGAGCATCATGTGTGGCCATTATACAGTATGGAGCATCATGTGGGGTCATTATACAGTATGGAGCATCATGTGTGGCCATTATACAGTATGGAGCATCATGTGTGGCCATTATACAGTATGGAGCATCATGTGTGGCCATTATACAGTATGGAGCATCATGTGTGGCCATTATACAGTATGGAGCATCATGTGAGGCCATTATACAATATGGAGCATCATGTGGGGTCATTATACAGTATGGCGCATCATGTGTGGCCATTATACAGTATGGAGCATCATGTGTGGCCATTATACAGTATGAAGCATCATGTGTGGCCATTATACAGTATGGAGCATCATGCGTGGCCATTATACAGTATGGTGCATCATGTGCGGTCATTATACAGTATGGAGCATCATGTGTGGCCATTATACAGTATGAAGCATCATGTGTGGCCATTATACAGTATGGAGCATCATGCGTGGCCATTATACAGTATGGTGCATCATGTGCGGTCATTATACAGTATGGAGCATCATGTGTGGCCATTATACAGTATGGAGCATCATGTGTGGCCATTATACAGTATGGTGCATCATGTGTGGCCATTATACAGTATGGAGCATCATGCGTGGCCATTATACAGTATGGTGCATCATGTGTGGCCATTATACAGTATGAAGCATCATGTGTGGCCATTATACAGTATGGAGCATCATGTGTGGCCATTATACAGTATGGAGCATCATGTGTGGCCATTATACAGTATGGAGCATCATGTGTGGCCATTATACAGTATGAAGCATCATGTGTGGCCATTATACAGTATGGAGCATCATGCGTGGTCATTATACAGTATGGTGCATCATGTGCGGTCATTATACAGTATGGAGCATCATGTGTGGCCATTATACAGTATGAAGCATCATGTGTGGCCATTATACAGTATGGAGCATTTATGCGTGGCCATTATACAGTATGGTGCATCATGTGCGGTCATTATACAGTATGGAGCATCATGTGTGGCCATTATACAGTATGGAGCATCATGTGTGGCCATTATACAGTATGGAGCATCATGTGTGGCCATTATACAGTATGGAGCATCATGTGTGGCCATTATACAGTATGGAGCATCATGTGTGGCCATTATACAGTATGGAGCATCACGTGTGGCCATTATACAGTATGGAGCACTGTGTGGCCATATTTATTTTTGTTTATAATTATTGGATATGAAACAGTGTGATCAGCAGTGCTAAATGGGTGTGGTTGGGACGTGGATATGTGTGTGACTCGTGGAATGGGTGTGGTCAGAGGCGTGGCCTAAAATTATACCTCTTTGGTTGGGATGAATGGTACCACATTTGCCAGATCACGGCAAGTGCCGCAAATCCCATAGGGAATGAATGAGGCCGAACGCAGTGTTGCCGTAAGTGATCTGTTACACGGCAGATGCAGAAAAACTGCCCGATCTGCTGCAAAAGGCGACTTTCACATCAGAGATTCTTGCCAAAGTCACTGCCGATAGTGTCATACTCACCAATGGGGGAGGTAGCACTAAAAGTGCCTAGGGCAGCAGAAACTCTAAATACGGCCCTGGGGGGTTACCTTATTCCAGAAGGAAAAGAGATAAGGAAGGATGGGGATAAGGATCACAGAGGTATCATATGGATACTGTGAGAGACATTAAAAAGGAAATTAGCATATATAATATCACAGCCAAGTGCCCATAGGGGTATAAGGTACCTAATGGTTATGTGTCCGTATATGGTAGCCCACTCTGTGGCTGTTGGTAATCTGTAGGTAGGTAATATACACACGTATACGTTTTTAGTACAGGGGCTATAAAGAGGTCAGGTCGGTTATAGGCAAGGTGAATTACCTGTGTGAAGGGTATGTAGGACAGCCGCGATCCGTCATATCCGGCCTGAGCTGCTGACTTCCGGTCTGGCGGCATGTAGTATTATTTAACCCTGGCTGTGGCGGTGAACATGCACGCCGACACAGCAGGGCGCGGGAGCGCCGCTTACAACTACCCTTCACACAGGTAATTCACAGTATCCATATGATACCTCTGGGATCCTTATCCCCAGCCTTCCTTATCTCTTTTCCTTCTGGAATAAGGTAACCGTGCACTTCCATTACTCTTATATATATATGATCCAGTCCTGTCTCAGTATACTAGCATGTTTTCATGTATATTTGCATATGTGTGTATATATCTTTATGTAGGATTCCTAGTCCACAGATTCAGGTGGACCTGTCGTTATTTTTTTCCCTTCATTTACAGATTGTGTGTATATACTTTGTATATATTAATTTGCACCAGGAGGACCCCACACTATAGACTATTCACAGATGTTCTTTATTATTTTGAATTTCCATTCTGGTTTTACTTATTTATTTTGTTTCTTTTCTCTATTTACAGCGATTTGTGATAAAGGCTTCGGCGGAGCCGAAACGTTTTTCTTGTATGTCGCTTATTGTTTAAGATTCTGTTACGCTCACAGAGTATGCTATAATAAATTTAGATTTTTTTTTGCATGATATCCACAAGAGAGTGCAGTGAACTTTAAAAATTATCTCCATAAAGATGGGACCTTAACCCGTATGGCAGGTGACTCGAGCCTTTTTACAGGGTCTCTATCATGTCGCGGCTCGGTGTCACTGTGCCTCCTGGGTATTAGGGCGAACAGGTGACGTGATGTGTAATCCAGCTGTCCTGCTGGTTTCTGCTGTCAGTCCTGGAGTCCCTCACAACCTCAGTGTTCCGGCTACCGGTAATCTGCGCCAGCCAGGGAGGTAGCTAATTCACTGCTCTGCTCCACTGGTGTTCCTTCTCATGTGCTTTGCTCTTCCACACGCTCACTACAATCTGTTTGGCTGTCTGTATTATCTCTGTCTAGGAGCTGCAGCACTTTCTCGTGGCTGCACGGCTCCTCATACGTTCTTCCTCCCTCAGACTGCTCCAGTCTGCTCTCGGGCACTATCTGACTAACTTTCCCTCCAAACAACAATATATCTCTAAATGCAGGCGAGTCACCTAGAAATTAGGATCAACAGCTCCCCCTTGTGGCCTGGAGTGTGAACAAGTTACATGTTTGTGTTACTTGGTGAGAGTTATCCTTCATCGCTTCCAAGTGTGACATCTCCCCTTGAGGAAAGCAATGCCACTGTGATGACCAGGACCCTGGGGCATCACACTAATGCCACCACTGTGCCCCTTACATAGTAATAATGACTCCTTTGTGCTCGCTAAATAGTAAAATGCCTTCCTAGAAAATTAGTGCCCTGTGCTAGTGCTCTCCACTTTTTGTCCCTAAAAAGTAATAATATCCCATATGCAGCTTTAAAGGTCACAATAGTCTGACTGCCCCATAGCAATAATGCTTAAGTGCCCAATTAAGATTTAATAATGTCTCCTAAGTTCCTCCCATGTACAGCTCCACTATACACAGTATGGGGGGCCCACAGCTTCCCTGTACACAGTATAATGCCCCCACAGCTCCCCTATACACAGAATGATGATCCCACAGCTCTTCTATACACAGTATGATGAGCCCACTGCTCCCCTATACACAGTGTGATGTCCTCACTGCTCCCCTCTATACAGTATGATGAGCCCACTGCTCCACTATACACAGTATAATGCCAACAGAGCTCCACTATAGAAAGTATTATGCTCCCCTATACACAGTATGATGATCCCACAATTTCTCTATACACAGTTTGATGTCCCAACTGCTCCCCTTTACATAGTATAGTGAGCCCACAACTCCCCTATACACCGTATGATGTCCCCACTGCTCCCTTCTATACAGTATGATGAGCCCACTGCTCCCCTATACAAAGAATGATGATCCCACAGCTCCTCTATACACAGTATAATGCCAACAGAGCTCCACTATAGAAAGTGTTATGCCCCCCAGAGGTTCCCTATATACAGTATAATGGGCCAACTGCTCCCTTATGCACAGTATAATACCTTCACAGCTCCCCTATACACAGTATGGCAAGCCCACAGCTCCCCCATACACAATATGATGATCTCACAGCTCCCTTATACACAGTAGGATGGGCCTGCAGCTCCCGTACATACAGTACGATGTCCAACAGAGTTCCCCTATACATGGAATTATGTCCCCGCTGCTCCCCCAAAACACAGTGTAATAGTTAATAGCGTTCTTACACCATGCAGCGAGAGAGTCCCACTGGAAGGAGGAAATTATCTTTATTTCTCCCGGCAGCCTCGCTCTTCCAGTCATAGGGGCGGCGTCTGCACAGTTTCAGTCACTGCTCTGTGTATAGAGAGCGGCAGCTGTAACCGTGCCCCGGCACTGACTGACAGCCAGCTCAGAATTCTCTACCACCCGGTAGCTATGCCACTGGTGCCCCTATGAACAGTAATGCTTCTTAAGGGCCCACTTGACATTTAATAATGTCCTGAGTCCCCCCATGTACAGTAACAATGGCCTCAGCATTGCTGATGTCCACAGGCGTCATGTGATGACTCTTTTGGCTTTTCTCAATTCTCTATTGAGAGAAGCCAAACCTTTCTAGCGGACACATGCACATAGCAAACATGGACGCCTGACCGCCTGATAACGCCAGTGATATTGGGGGCTCATGCAGCAGGTGCTCCATGTCATGATTACGCAGTTATTCCAAGACTTTTATTTCAACATTTATTCATAACATTTATTCCAAGACTTTATTAACTTTATAATAATTTGCTTATTAAATTATTAAAGCACCACTCCAGCAGGTGATTTTTTTAATAGCTGGAGCTTTAACCCCTTTACCCCAAGGGTGTATTGCACGTTAATGACAAGGCAAATTTTTACAATTCTCACCACTGTCCCTTTATGAGGTTATAAATCTGGAGCGCTTCAACGGATCCTGCTGATTCTGACAATGTTTTCCCGTGACATATTGTACCTCTTGATAGTGGTAAAATTTATTGGATATAACTTGCGTTTATTTGTGAAAAAAACAGAAATTTGGCAAAAAAAATTCAAATTTTCAAATTTTCCAACTTTGAATTTTCATGCCCTTAAATCACACAGATATGTCACACAAAATACTTAATAAGTAATATTTCTCACATGTCTACTTTACATCAGCACTAGGGTTGAGCGACTTTTAGTTTTTTAGGGTCGAGTCGGGTTTCGCGAAACCCGACTATCTCAAAAGTCGAGTCGAGTGGAATCGGCCGATTATCGCGAAAAGTCGGGGATCGACCGAAACACAAAATCCAATGCAAGTCAATGGGGGAGCATATTCGGCAGTGAGTGGAGGCTAGGAAAACATGTACAGTGCCCATTTTAATGGCAAAAACATCCATTCTTGTTACTGAAGCTCGTCAATCTTAATTTACCTTATAATAATAGTAAGGCATTGGAAATTGGGGGTCATTTGGCTAAAGTTGTGGGGGGTAGGGCTGGTTCAAGTATTTAGTGGGCCCAGGAAATCTGGACCACGTCACGGCAGTGGAGCAGGGAGAGGTAAGTATTTCAACTTTGCAAGTGCTGTGATCCTGAGCAAGCAGGGGGGTCCCACTCGTTGGCATTGGCACTGGCACAGGGCCCCTCAAAGTACGGCGGTGTGTTTGCACGGCGGGGGCGCCTCCCAGCGGCAGCAACACTTTTGCGTACTATGAGGGGCCCTGTGCCAGTGACGTCGCCAACGAGTATTCCTCCCCCCACCTGATGAAGGAACCTGCACTTTCATCTGCACCTTCCTCTTTGTCCCAGTGTAAGGTGGTATGGTATGCGGGAAGAGGAACCTGACTTTCAGCAGGGTTACAATCTTGCTGTGTAGCGTGCACGGGGAATGTTGCGTTATGGGTCAATGTACCAGCAGACTCTTCTATCACTGGTTGGGCAATGGGCAGGATGAGGAGGAAACACAGATATGGACCCAAAGAATAAAGTGGGCTAAATGCAGTTCAAAATTGGTAACAGGACTAACCTGGGGGCATTGCTTTGTTCAATGAAGGACGACTGTAATGAGAGGCTGACACAGAGAGTAGGCCCAAATCAGTAAGTAGTCTAAATGCAGTTCAAAATTGGCAACAGTAGTAAACAGGCGGCACAGCTTTGTTCAGTGGAGGAGAACAGCAAGGAGCGGCAGACACCGATAGTAGGCCCCAACCCAACTAGTAGGCCAAATGCAGTCTAACATTAACAACTACTTAACGACAGCCTGAAAATGGAATTTCAGGACAGGAAACCAGGAGAACAGCAAGGAGCGGCAGACACTGTTAGTAGGCCCCAACCCAACTAGTAGGCCAAATGCAGTTGTTCCATTTAACAACTATTTAACAAGAGCCTGACGATAGAAGCTCAGGAAAGGCGACCTGGAGAACACATTGGAGCGGGAGACACCGTCTCTACAACCCAGATCCAACTTGTAGGCCTAATGCAGTGTTGTTTCAACAACTACTTAACGAGAGCTAGAAGATAGAAGCTATGGAGAGGCAACCTGGAGAACACCTTGGAGCGGAAGACACCGTCTCTACAACCCAGACCCAACTTGTAGGCCTAATGCAGTGTTGTTTCAACAACTGCTTAACGAGAGCTAGAAGATAGAAGCTATGGAGAGGCAACCTGGAGAACACCTTGGAGCAGGAGACACCTTCTCTACAACCCAGACCCAACTTGTAGGCCTAATGCAGTGTTGTTTCAACAACTACTTAACGAGAGCTAGAAGATAGAAGCTATGGAGAGGCAACCTGGAGAACACCTTGGAGCGGAAGACACCGTCTCTACAACCCAGACCCAACTTGTAGGCCTAATGCAGTGTTGTTTCAACAACTACTTAACGAGAGCTAGAAGATAGAAGCTATGGAGAGGCAACCTGGAGAACACCTTAGAGCGGGAGACACCGTCTCTACAACCCAGACCCAACTTGTAGGCCTAATGCGGTGTTGTTTCAACAACTACTTAACGAGAGCTAGAAGATAGAAGCTATGGAGAGGCAACCTGGAGAACACCTTGGAGCGGGAGACACCTTCTCTACAACCCAGACCCAACTTGTAGGCCTAATGCAGTGTTGTTTCAAAAACTACTTAACGAGAGCTAGAAGATAGAAGCTATGGAGAGGCAACCTGGAGAACACCTTGGAGCGGGAGACACCGTCTCTACAACCCAGACCCAACTTGTAGGCCTAATGCAGTGTTGTTTCAACAACTACTTAACGAGAGCTAGAAGATAGAAGCTATGGAGAGGCAACCTGGAGAACACCTTGGAGCGGAAGACACCGTCTCTACAACCCAGACCCAACTTGTAGGCCTAATGCAGTGTTGTTTCAACAACTACTTAACGAGAGCTAGAAGATAGAAACTATGGAGAGGCAACCTGGAGAACACCTTGGAGCGGAAGACACCGTCTCTACAACCCAGACCCAACTTGTAGGCCTAATGCAGTGTTGTTTCAACAACTACTTAACGAGAGCTAGAAGATAGAAACTATGGAGAGGCAACCTGGAGAACACCTTGGAGCGGGAGACACCGTCTTTACAACCCAGACCCAACTTGTAGGCCTAATGCAGTGTTGTTTCAACAACTACTTAACGAGAGCTAGAAGATAGAAGCTATGGAGAGGCAACCTGGAGAACACCTTGGAGCGGGAGACACCGTCTCTACAACCCAGAACCAACTTGTAGGCCTAATGCAGTGTTGTTTCAACAACTACTTAACGAGAGCTAGAAGATAGAAGCTATGGAGAGGCAACCTGCAGAACACCTTGGAGCGGGAGACAACATCTCTACAACCCAGACCCAACTTGTAGGCCTAATGCAGTGTTGTTTCAACAACTGTTGTGAATTCTGTGGCAGAGCTCCCTCCTGTGGCCACAAGTGGTATTTCGGCTGGTTCTCTCTGTGAGCTTCCGTTGGTGGAAGGTAGTGGTACTGCGGCTTCTGAGCCTCCTTCCTCAGGTGATGTGGTGATGTCGTTAGACGTTTCCTATTTAGCTCCACCTGGTGCTTTGATCCTGGCCTCTTGTCAATGTTCTAGTGTGGATCTAGCTTCCTCCTGGATCGTTCCTGTGGCCTGCTGCTCTGCATAAGCTAAGTTGTGCTGTGTTATTTTTTTTGGTTTGCTGTTTTTTTCTGTCCAGCGTGCTCTTTTGTTTTTGTTGCTTGCTGGAAGCTCTGAGACGCAGAGGGTGTACCTCCGTGCCGTTAGTTCGGTACGGAGGGTCTTTTTGCCCCCTCTGCGTGGTTGTTAGTAGGGTTTTGTGTTGACCGCAAAGTTACCTTTTCTATCTTCGGTCTATTCAGAAAGTCGGGCCTCACTTTGCTAAATCTGTTTCATCTCTACGTTTGTAATTTCATCTCACTCACAGTCATTATATGTGGGGGCTGCCTTTTCCTGTGGGGAATTTCTTTGAGGCAAGTTAGGCTTGTTTTCCTCTTAGGCCTAGCTAGTTTCTCAGGCTGTGCTGAGTTGCATAGGTAGCGTTAGGCGCAATCCACGGCCGCCTTTAGTTGTGGTACGATAGTATAGGGATTGCGGTCAGCAGAGTTCCCACGTCTCAGAGCTCGTCCTATGTTTTTGGTTATTGTCAGGTCACTATTTGTGCTCTGAACTTCAACATCCATTGTGGTTCTGAATTACCATTTCATGACAAACAACTACTTAACGAGAGCTAGAAGAGAGAAGCTATGGAGAGGCAACCTGGAGAACACCTTGGAGCGGAAGACACTGTCTCTACAACACAGACCCAACTTGTAGGCCTAATGCAGTGTTGTTTCAACAACTACTTAACGAGAGCTAGAAGATAGAAGCTATGGAGAGGCAACCTGGAGAACACCTTGGAGCGGGAGACACCGTCTCTACAACCCAGACCCAACTTGTAGGCCTAATGCAGTGTTGTTTCAACAACTACTTAACGAGAGCTAGAAGATAGAAGCTATGGAGAGGCAACCTGGAGAACACCTTGGAGCGGAAGACACCGTCTCTACAACCCAGACCCAACTTGTAGGCCTAATGCAGTGTTGTTTCAACAACTACTTAACGAGAGCTAGAAGATAGAAGCTATGGAGAGGCAACCTGGAGAACACCTTGGAGCGGGAGACACAGTCTCTACAACCCAGACCCAACTTGTAGGCCTAATGTGGTGTTGTTTCAACAACTACTTAACGAGAGCTAGAAGATAGAAGCTATGGAGAGGCAACCTGGAGAACACCTTGGAGTGGGAGACAACATCTCTACAACCCAGACCCAACTTGTAGGCCTAATGCAGTGTTGTTTCAACAACTAGTTAACGAGAGCTAGAAGATAGAAGCTATGGAGAGGCAACCTGGAGAACACCTTGGAGCGGGAGACACCGTCTCTACAACCCAGACCCAACTTGTAGGCCTAATGCAGTGTTTCAACAACTACTTAACGAGAGCTAGAAGATAGAAGCTATGGAGAGGCAACCTGGAGAACACCTTGGAGCGGGAGACACCGTCTCTACAACCCAGACCCAACTTGTAGGCCTAATGCAGTGTTGTTTCAACAACTACTTAACGAGAGCTAGAAGATAGAAGCTATGGAGAGGCAACCTGGAGAACACCTTGGAGCGGAAGACACCGTCTCTACAACACAGACCCAACTTGTAGGCCTAATGCAGTGTTGTTTCAACAACTACTTAACGAGAGCTAGAAGATAGAAGCTATGGAGAGGCAACCTGGAGAACACCTTGGAGCGGAAGACACCGTCTCTACAACCCAGACCCAACTTGTAGGCCTAATGCAGTGTTTCAACAACTACTTAACGAGAGCTAGAAGATAGAAGCTATGGAGAGGCAACCTGGAGAACACCTTGGAGCGGGAGACACCGTCTCTACAACCCAGACCCAACTTGTAGGCCTAATGCAGTGTTGTTTCAACAACTACTTAACGAGAGCTAGAAGATAGAAGCTATGGAGAGGCAACCTGGAGAACACCTTGGAGCGGAAGACACCGTCTCTACAACACAGACCCAACTTGTAGGCCTAATGCAGTGTTGTTTCAACAACTACTTAACGAGAGCTAGAAGATAGAAGCTATGGAGAGGCAACCTGGAGAACACCTTGGAGCGGAAGACACCGTCTCTACAACCCAGACCCAACTTGTAGGCCTAATGCAGTGTTGTTTCAACAACTACTTAACGAGAGCTAGAAGATAGAAGCTATGGAGAGGCAACCTGGAAAACACCTTGGAGCGGGAGACACCGTCTCTACAACCCAGACCCAACTTGTAGGCCTAATGTGGTGTTGTTTCAACAACTACTTAACGAGAGCTAGAAGATAGAAGCTATAGAGAGGCAACCTGGAGAACACCTTGGAGCATCAGACACCGTTAGTAGGCCCTACCGAAGTAGTAGCCCCAATGCAGTTTTCAAATTCCTATAGGCTGAAAACCAGACTATTGACGCTCAGCTTTTTTCAGAGGAGGACAGCTGTATTGAGTGGCGCAGACAGACACAGGTAGTAGGCCTTGAACAAAAAATTTGGCTCAGTGCAGTTTAAAAAAGGTTACAGGGGTACACGGGCAGCAGTGGTCTGGTCAGTGGAGGACAATTTCAATTATGGACCGCAGACAGACTTAGTACGCCTACAATTAAAAAAAGGATGCTCTATGCAATTTAAAATAGGTTCCAGGAGTACACGGGCAGCAGTGGTGTGGTCAGTGGAGGACTATTGGAAGGAGGGACCGCAGACAGGCTTAGTAGGCCTAACATACCAAAAGTAGGCTGTAGGCACTTTAAAATAGGTTCCAGGGGTACACGAGCAGCAGTGGTGTGGTCAGTGGAGGACTACAGGAAGGAGGGACCGCAGACAGGCTTAGTAGGCCTAACATAGCAAAAGTAGGCTGTAGGCACTTTAAAATATGTTCCAGGGGTACACGGGCAGCAGTGGTGTGGTCAGTGGAGGACTATTGGAAGGAGGGACCGCAGACAGGCTTAGTAGGCCTAACATAACAAAAGTAGGCTGTAGGCACTTTAAAATAGGTTCCAGGGGTACACGGGCAGCAGTGGTGTGGTCAGTGGAGGACTATTGGAAGGAGGGACTGCAGACAGGTTTAGTAGGCCTAACATAACAAAAGTAGGCTCTATGCACTTGGAATTATCTTGCAGGGGTACACAGGCAGCATTGGTGTTGTCAGCGGAGGCCGATTGTAATGAATGTCTAACAGTTAGTACTCCCAAAAAATAAATAGATGTTAATGTCTCGCAATACAACAAAACCAAAAAACAAAAGGGTGGCATACTTAGGTACAGGGGTGGGCTCCTCTGCTGAGTTTCAGACCTAGTAATTTGGCGCAAAGTATTTACTGGTGTAAATATAGGACACTGCCCCTGACTATTTTAAGTAGCATCATACATGTCAACACATTGGTATTGTCAGTGCCAGGCATTGAAGGATGTCAGTGCATAGACTAAACATTGGTGGAGCTGTGAGAGATAATTTTGCAAATCGTAGAGCACTGTTTGAGCTGGGGGGGGGGGGGAAACTGTCTTGTGGCCGGCGGTACAGGCCCAGGACCCCTCATGTTACAACGGTGTGTCTGACGTTGGTTGCGTGCCACCACCGCCAGAGACACTTTATTGTACTATGAGGGACCCAGTGGCAGTGCCGTTGACCAAAAGCGGGCACACCCACCTCTTCAGACAAACCGCACTCTCACGGGTGCTTGCGCCAAGTGGCAAGACCACGGCCCCGTGGGGGGGAGTTTGGCCATTTAGGGAGGTGTAAACATGTCGTATGCAGGACAAACAGCTGCTGCAAATTACGAGATTGGAAAATTCAGTCAGAGCAGTCCACAAGCAAGACCTTTTCATTGGAAAGCTAGGTGTCAGCCGGGAAAGGTGGGGCAAAATAATTCGAAATCCAGTAGTGGTTCATTTTAATGAAGGTCAGATCATCAACATTTTGGGTAGCCAGACGAGTCCTTGTTTCGGTTAATATTGAACCTGCAGCACTGAATACTCTTTCTGATAGCACACTAGCTGCTGGGCAAGCAACCTCCTGCAATGCATACTCTGCCAATTCTGGCCAGGTGTCTAATTTGGATGCCCAGTAATCAAATGGGAATGACGGTTGAGGGAGAACATCGATAAGGAATGAAAAATAGTTAGTAACCATACTGGACAAATGTTGTCTCCTTTCACTTTGAATTGATGCTGCAGTACCTGTCCTGTCTGCGGTCATAGCAAAATCACTCCACAACCTGGTCAGAACACCCCTCTGTCCAATGCCACTTCTGATTTGTGCACCTTTAACACCTCTGGCCTGCTGCCCCCTGCAGCTCGTGTGAGAACCATCACCGGCGCTGTGTGCTGGGAATGCCTGAATCAAACGGTCAACAAGAGTTGATTGTTTGGTTGCTAATATTTGTTCCAGGTTCTCATGTGGCATAATATTTTGCAATTTGCCTTTATAGCGAGGATCAAGGAGGCAGGCCAACCAGTAATCGTCATCGGTCATCATTTTAATAATGCGTGGGTCCCTTTTGAGGATACGTAAGGCATAATCCGCCATGTGGGCCAAAGTTCCAGTTGTCAAATCTGCGGTTGTGCTGGGTTGAGGGGCAGTTACAGGCAAATCTACGTCACTTGTGTCCCTCAAAAAAACAGAACCCGGCCTTGCCACGCCACCAATTTCCAGTGGCCCCGGAGAAGCTTCCTCATTAAAAAAATACTCATCCCCATCATCCTCCTCTTCCTCCTCCTCCTGTTCGCCCGCTACCTCGTCCTGTACATTGCCCTGACCAGACAATGGCTGACTGTCATCAAGGCTTTCCGCTTCTTCTGCTGCAGACGCCTGCTCCTTTATGTGCATCAAACTTTGCATCTGCAGATGCATTAGGGGGATGCTCATGCTTATTATGGTGTTGTCTGCACTAACCAGCCGTGTGCATTCCTCAAAACACTGAAGGACTTGACACATGTCTTGTACCTTCGACCACTGCACACCTAACAACTCCATGTCTGCCATCCTACTGCCTGCCCGTGTATGTGTATCCTCCCACAAATACATAACAGCACGCCTCTGTTCGCACACTCTCTGAAGCATGTGCAGTGTTGAGTTCCACCTTGTTGCAACGTCGATGATTAGGCGATGCTGGGGAAGGTTCAAAGACCGCTGATAGGTCTGCATACGGCTGGAGTGTACGGGCGAACGGCGGATATGCGAGCAAAGTCCGTGCACTTTGAGGAGCAGGTCGGATAACCTCGGATAACTTTTCAGGAAGCACTGCACCACCAGGTTTAAGGTGTGAGCCAGGCAAGGAATGTGTTTCAGATGGGAAAGGGCGATGGCAGCCATGAAATTCCTTCCGTTATCACTCACTACCTGGCCTGCCTCAAGATCTACAGTGCCCAGCCACGACTGCGTTTCTTTCTGCAAGAACTCGGACAGAACTTCCGCGGTGTGTCTGTTGTCGCCCAAACACTTCATAGCCAATACAGCCTGCTGACGCTTGCCAGTAGCTGCCCCATAATGGGACACCTGGTGTGCAACAGTGGCAGCTGCGGATGGAGTGGTTGTGCGACTGCAGTCTGTGGACGAGCTCTTGCTTCTGCAGGAGGACGAGGAGGAGGGGGGGGCGAACGGCTACAGCCAACTGTTTCCTAGACCGTGGGCTAGGCAGAACTGTCCCAATATTGCTGTCCCCTGTGGACCCTGCATCCACCACATTCACCCAGTGTGCCGTGATGGACACGTAACGTCCCTGGCCATGCCTACTGGTCCATGCATCTGTTGTCAAGTGCACCTTTGTACTCACAGATTGCCTGAGTGCATGGACGATGCGCTCTTTAACATGCTGGTGGAGGGCTGGGATGGCTTTTCTCGAAAAGAAGTGTCAACTGGGTAGCTCATAGCGTGGTACAGCGTAGTCCATCAGGGCTTTGAAAGCTTCGCTTTCAACTAACCGGTAGGGCATCATCTCTAACGAGATTAGTCTAGCTATGTGGGTGTTCAAACCCTGTGTACGCGGATGCGAGGATGAGTACTTCCTTTTTCTAACGAGAGTCTCATGTAGGGTGAGCTGGACTGGAGAGCTGGAGATTGTGGAACTAGCGGGGGTGCCGGTGGACATGGCAGACTGAGAGACGGTTGGAGACGGTATTCTTGCCGGTGCCCTACATGCAGTGTTTCCTACTACGAAACTGGTGATTCCCGGACCCTGACTGCTTTGGCCTGGCAACGAAACCTGCACAGATACTGGTGGCCTTACAGTGACGGAAATGATGTACCGTTGCTGACTAGCTTCATTGGCCGAGGGTGCTACAACCTTAAGGGACGTTTGGTAGTTAGTCCAGGCTTGCAAATGCATGGTGGTTAAATGTCTATGCATGCAACTTGTATTTAGACTTTTCAGATTCTGACCTCTGCTTAAGGTAGTTGAACATTTTTGACAGATGACTTTGCGCTGATCAATTGGATGTTGTTTAAAAAAATGCCGGACTGCACTCTTTCTAGCATCGGATACCTTTTCAGGCATTGCAGACTGAGCTTCTTTAACCGGATGGCCATGCTGTCCTCCAACTGGTTTTGGCTTTGCCACGCGTTTTGGGCCAGATACGGGCCCGGCAGATGGAACCTGTTGCGATGTTGATGCCTGCTGCGGCCCCTCCTCCTCCGCTTCAGAACTACTGCCGCCTGCACCCTGTTCCCCCAATGGCTGCCAATCGGGGTCAACAACTGGGTCATCTATGACATCCTCTTCTATCTCATGTGCAACTTTGTCTGTGTTACCGTGTAAGCCGGTGGTATAGCGTTCGTGACGGGGCACCATAGTCTCATCAGGGTCTGATTCTGGATCAGTACACTGCGAGGGCAATGTTGTGGTTTGAGTCAAAGGAACAGCATAGTAATCTGGCTGTCGCTGTGCATCTGCGCACTCCATGTCCGATTCAACTTGTAATGGGCATGGCCTGTTAACTGTTTCACTTTCTAACCCAGGAACGGTATGTGTAAAGAGCTCCATGGAGTAACTCGTTGTGTCGCCTGACGCATCCTTCTCTGTTGTTGTTTTTGCTGAACAGGACAATGGAGCAACTTGTCCCTGAGCGTGAACATCCACTAACGACGCGCTGCTTTTACATTTACCAGTTTCAGAAGAGGAGGCAAAAGAGCTAGAGGCTGAGTCAGCAAGGAAAGCCAAAACTTGCTCTTGCTGCTCCGGCTTTAAAAGCGGTTTTCCTACTCCCAGAAAAGGGAGCGTTCGAGGCCTTGTGTAGCCAGATGATGAACCTGGCTCCACAGCTCGAGACTTAGGTGCTATATTGTTTTTCCCACGACCACCTGATGCTCCACCACCACTATCATCATTACCAGCTCGCAATGAACGCCCACGGCCACGACCTCTTCCACCAGACTTCCTCATTGTTTTAAAAATGTAACCAAAGTAACGGTATTTGTTACTGTAAAACAACTTACAAGGTGAACTCAAACTTCTGTAGGATTTAGATATCCCTTTATAGGTGGGTGAGACTGCAAGGAAAATCAGGCACAATGTTACACACTCGGTTTTCTGTGGCACAAAATGAGAGAGATGCCACACACGCAGGACTGGCACTCAAGCACAAATGCCAATATTAATCTCCCACTATTTATTTTTTTTCAGGGAGAATTTAAAAACCAAAATAAAAAAAACAGACACTAGGCTTTCTGTGCCCCACAATTTGAGAGAGATGGCACACACGACTGGCACTCAAGCACAAATGCCAATATTAATCTCCCACTATTTATTTTTTTTCAGGGAGAATTTAAAAACCAAAATAAAAAAAAAACAGACACTAGGCTTTCTTTGCCCCACAATTTGAGAGAGATGGCACACACGACTGGCACTCAAGCGCAAATGCCAATATTAATCTCCCACTATTTATTTTTTTTCAGGGAGAATTTAAAAACCAAAATAAAAAAAAGACACTAGGCTTTCTGTGCCCCACAATTTGAGAGAGATGGCACACACGACTGGCACTCAAGCACAAATGCCAATATTAATCTCCCACTATTTTTTTTTTTTCAGGGAGAATTTAAAAACCGAAATAACAAAATAAAACAGACACTAGGCTTTCTGTGGCCCACAATTTGAGAGAGATGGCACACACGACTGGCACTCAAGCACAAATGCCAATATTAATCTCCCACTATTTATTTTTTTTCAGGGAGAATTTAAAAACCAAAATAAGAAAAAGACACTAGGCTTTCTGTGCCCCACAATTTGAGAGAGATGGCACACACGACTGGCACTCAAGCGCAAATGCCAATATTAATCTCCCACTATTTATTTTTTTTCAGGGAGAATTTAAAAACCAAAATAAAAAAAAAAGACACTAGGCTTTCTGTGCCCCTAAATTTGAGAGAGATGGCACACACGACTGGCACTCAAGCACAAATGCCAATAGTAATCTCCCACTATTTATTTTTTTTTTCAGGGAGAATTTAAAAAACAAAACACAAAAAAACAGACACTAGGCTTTCTGTGCCCCACAATTTGAGAGAGATGGCACACACGACTGGCACTGAAGCACAAATGCCAATATTAATCTCCCACTATTTTTTTTTTTATTTCTGGGAGAATTGGCAAGAAATCAGGCCCACTGTTAGACTGTATGTTTTCTGTGCCAGAAAATGAGACACAGATGCCACACACAGGAATGCCACTGATGCAGATTTGCCAATTTTAATCTGCACCCTTTTTTTTTTATTCAGGGAGACTAGTGAATAAATCTGGGCCACTGTATTAGAGTATATTTTCTGTGGCAGAAAGTGGCTTGAACAGATGTAACAAAAAAAAAAAAAAAAGGGACTGTCCTACAATTACTATCTCCCTGCAGTTATCTCAGCAATGTATGGCAGGCAGCAATAACAAGGAGTGGACTGCTGCACAAATTAAATAAAAAGTGTGGACAAACAAACGATAGCTGTGCAGAAAGGAAGGAACAACATTTGTGCTTTGAAAAAAGCAGTTGGTTTGCACAGCGGTGTACAAACAGCAATGCAGCTATCAGGGAGCCTTCTAGGCAGCCCAATGAGCTACAGCGCTGAGGAAAAAAAATGTAGCCTCCACTGTCCCTGCAAACAAAAGGTGGTGTTGGACAGTGGAAATCGCTACAGCACAAGCGGTTTGGGGGTTAATGGACCCTGCCTAACGCTATCCCTGCTTCCGACGAAGCGGCAGCAACCTCTCCCTATGCTCGGATCAGCAACAGTAAGATGGCGGTCGGCGGGAACGCCCCTTTATAGCCCCTGTGACGCCGCAGACAGCAAGCCAATCACTGCAATGCCCTTCTCTAAGATGGTGGGGACTGAGACCTATGTCATCACGCTGCCCACACTCTGCGTCCACCTTCATTGGCTGAGAAATGGCGCTTTTCGCGTCATTGAAACGCGACTTTGGCGCGAAAGTCGCGTACCGCATGGCCGACCCCACACAGGGATCGGGTCGGGTTTCATGAAACCCGACTGTGCCAAAAGTCAGCGACTTATGAAAATGACCGACCTGGTTCGCTCAACCCTAATCAGCACAATTTTGGAACCAAATTTTTTTTTTGTTAGGGAGTTATAAGGGTTAAAAGTTGGCCAGTGATTTCTCATTTTTACAAGACCATATTTTTTAGGGACCACATCACATTTGAAATCACTTTGAGGGGCCTATATGATAGAAAATACCCAAGTGTGACACCATTCTAAAAACTGCACCCCTCAAAGTGGTCAAAACCACATTCAAGAAGTTTATTAACCCTTCTGGTGCTTCACAGCAATTTTTGGAATATTTAAAAAAATGAACATTTAACTTTTTTTTCACAAAAACATTACTTCAGATCCAATTTTTTTATTTTTTTCCCCAAGGGTAACAGGAGAAATTGGACCCCAAACGTTGTGCAATTTGTCCTGAGTATTCAGATACCCCATATGTGGGGGTAAACCACTGTTTGGGCGCACGGCAGAGCTCGGAAGGGAAGAAGCGCCGTTTGACTTTTTCAACGCAAAATTGGCTGGAATTGAGATCGGACACCATGTCACGTTTGGAGAGCCCCTGATGTGCATAAACAGTGGAATCCCCCCTAAAGTGACCCCATTTTAAAAACTAGACCCCCCAAGGAACTGATCTAGATGTGTGGTGAGCACTTTGAACAGCCAAATCCTTCACAGAAGTTTATAAGGTAGAGCTGTAAAATTAAAAAAAATCATATTTGTTCGACAAAAATGATCCTTTCACCCCCAATTTTAATTTTCCCAAGGGTAACCCCGTCAGTTATTGTGCAATTTGTCCTGAGTACGCTTATGCCCCATATGTGGGGGTAAACCACTGTTTGGGCTCATGGCAGATCTCAGAAGGGACGGAGCGCTGTTTGACTTTTTCAACGCAAAATTGGCTGGAATTGAGATCGAACGCCATGTCATGTTTGCAGAGCCCCTGATGAGCCTAAACAGTGGAAACCCCGCAAAAGTGACACTATTTTGTAAACTAGACCCTCTAAGGAACTTATCTAGATGTGTGGTGAGAACTTTGAACCCCCAGGTGTTTCACTAAAGTTTGTAACGCCCGGGCGTGAAAATAAAAAAAAATCATATTTTTTCCACAAACATGATCTTTTAGTCCCCATTTTTTAATTTTTCCAAGGGTAAGAGGAGAAATTAGTCCCCAAGAGTTGTTGTAAATTTTGTCCTGAGTACGCTGATACCCCATATGTGGGAGAAAACTACTGTATGGGCACACGTCGGGACTCAGAAGGAAAGCAGTGACGTTTTGGAATGCAGACTTTGATAGAATGATCTGCAGGCGTCATGTCGCGTTTGGAGAGCCCCTGATGTGCCTAGACAATGAAAACCTCCCACAAGTGACCCCATTTTGGAAACTAGACCCCTAAGGAACTTATCTAGATGTATGGTGAGCACTTTTAACCCCCAAGTGCTTCACAGGAGTTTACAATCTAGAGCCGTAAAAATAAAAAATCATATTTTTTCCATTAAAAATGGTATTTTTGCCCCCAATTTTTTATTTTCCCAAGGGTAACAGGGGAAATTAGACCCCAAAAGTTATTGTGCAATATGTCCTGAGAATGCTGATACCCCGATGTGGGGGTAAACCACTGTTTGGGTGCAGAGCAACGCTCAGAAGGGAAGTAGCACCAGATTTTAATGTTATGGTTTGCAGGTGCCATGACTGTTGTGAATTCTGCTTTTGGGCTCCCTCCGGTGGTTGTAGGTGGTAATGCAGTTGTCCCTGGGCTGCAGTCTTGGACAGGTGTATCTGCTGATTGCAATTCTGACTGGGGTATTTAGGTTTGCAGGACTCATTAGTCCTTGCCAGTTGTCAATGTTTCTTGGGAAGTGTTGGATCTCTGTCTGGCTTCTCCTGCTTAGCTTCCAATTCAGCAAAGATAAGTGTCTGTTTCTTTTTCTGTGGCACACATGCTGTGTGCTTATATTCTGTGCTATTCATTTGTTTTCTCTTGTCCAGCTTAGACTGTGTCAGTGTTTTCTCAGTCTTGTTGGATTCTCTGGAGTTGCAGATATACGCTCCACGTCTTTAGTTAGGGTGGTTTCACACTTGCGTTTTTGTCTGCAGCGTTTTTTGCACAAAAAAATGCATGCGTTTTTTTCCCTATATTTAACATTGAAAACGCATGCTTTTTTTTGGTACGCGTTTGGTCGTGTTTTCAATCGCATGCGTTTTTTTACTGCATGCGTTCATTTTCAAAAATGCAACTTGTAGTATTTTTGAGGGGCGTTTTTCGGACAAATAAAATGCATGCGTTTTCATGCGTTTTTTTGGGGCCAAAAATACATTGGAGTCAATGGAAACGCATGCGTTTTTGTGTGCATGCATTTGTTTGCGTTAAAAACGCATGCGTTTTTATATTAAAAAAACAGAAAACACACTGATATGCCACCCCCCACCATAAAGGTGATAAAGGGATCCTAACCCTAACCCTAAAGGGATCCTAACCCTAAAGGGATCCTAACCCTAACCCTAACGGGATCATAACCTTAACCCTACAGGGATCCTAACCCTAACCCTAAAGGGATCCTAACCCTAACCCTACCCCTAACAATACCCCTAACCCTAAAGGGATCCTAACCCTACCCCTAACCCTAAAGGGATCCTAACCCTACCCCTAACCCTACCCCTAACCCTAAAGAGATCCTAACCCTAACCCTAAAGAGATTAGGGTTAGGGGTAGGGTTAGGGTTAGGGGTAAGGTTAGGGTTAGGGTTAGGATCCCTTTATGGTTAGGGGTAGGGTTAGGGGTAGGATCCCTTTAGGGTTAGGGTTAGGATCCCTTTAGGGTTAGGGGTACGGGTAGGGTTAGGATCCCTACCCCTACCCCTAACATTAACCCTAGCTATTTATGTTTATAGTGTTTTTTTTAACTTTATTTAGATGATTGTCAGCTGTCACACATTTCTCAGCATGCGTTTAAAAAACGCAAACGCATGGAAAAACGCATGTAAACGCGTCAAAACGCCGCGTTTTTTACACCACATGCAAAAACGCATGCGTCTAAAAAAACGCAGCGTTTGCATGCGTTTACATGCGTTTTTTCACCATGCGTTTTTTTTTTCAAACGCATGCGTTTTAAAACGCAAGTGTGAAACCAGCCTTAGATGGTGGAGTTTTTGTATTTTCTGCTGTGGATATTTTTGGAAGGATTTTAATACTGACCGCTTGGTATCCTGTCCTATCCTTTCCTATTTTAGCTAGTGTGGCCTCTTTTGCTAAATCCTGTTTCCTGCCTGCGTGTGTCTTTTCCTCTACTACTCACAGTCATTATTTGTGGGGGGCAGCCTATCCTATGGGGTTCTGCTCTGAGGCAAGGTAGAATTCCTATTTCCATCTATAGGGGTATTTAGTCCTCCGGCTGTGTCGAGGTGTCTAGGATTTGTTAGGCACACCCCACGGCTACTTCTAGTTGCGGTGTTAAGATCAGGGTTTGCGGTCAGTATAGTTACCACCTACTCCAGTGAAAGTTTTCATGCTGCTCCAAGGTCACCAGATCATAACACATGACCCACTGGGAAAGCCCCTGAGATGCCAAAACAGCAGAACCCCCCATAAGTGACCCCATTTTACGAATTACACCTCTCATTGAATTCATCTAGCGGTGCAGTGATTATATTGACACCATGAGTGTGTCACAGAATTTTATACCATTGGGCAACCATGCAGAGAAACTCGGGAGGAACGGAGCGCTATTTGCCTATTCAAGTGAATGGTTCTGTGCACAGACCATATGTCTGTCCGTGGGCAAAACACGCTGACATGTCCATTTTTTAATGTCAGTACGGGCCACAAAGCATCCAGCACACGTGCATACACATAACACACATGAATGTCATCCATGTGACATGCATCGACGCCAGGGAAGAAGCGTTAGAGTAAGTGCTGTTCCCCGGTGCCGGGTGCTGAACATGGCTCTCATCATTCTCCCCTGCTCTGCCGATGATTGACACAAGCAGGAGAGAATAGAGAATGATGAGAGTCATGTTCAGCACCCGGCGCCGGGGAACAGCGCTTACTGTAACGCTTCTTACCTGGTGCCCGTCCTTGTGGTACTGATGCGGCACACGTGTGCCGCAAGTGTTACACAAACAGACACTGACATCTCTGGTACCGGAAATATCAGGACGTGTGAAAGAGGCGTTATAGCGGGTTTTTATGTTTGGCAGCTGTCACACACTAAAATACGCTTTTTATTGCAAAAAATAATTTGTGCATCACCGTATTTTGAGAGCTATAATTTTTCCATACTTTGGCCCACAGAGTCATGTCAGGTCTTGTTTTTTTGCGGGACGAGTTGATGTTTTTATTAGTACCATTTTCGGGGACATGACATTTTTTGATCGCTTTTTATTCCTATTTTTGGGAGGCAGAATGAACAGAAACTAGCAATTCATGAATTTCTTTTGGGGGGGCGTTTATACATTCCGCGTGGGGTAAAATTGATGCAGCAGTTTTATTATTTGGGTCAGTACGATCAGAGCGATATCTCATTAATATAATTTTTTATGTATTGGTGCTTTTATACAATAAAAACTATTTTATAGAAAAAATAATTATTTTTGCACCGCTTTATTCTGAGAGATATAACTTTTTACTTTTTTTTTGCTGATGACGCTGTATGACGGTTCGTTTTTTTGTGGGACAAGATGGCGTTTTCAGCGGTACCATGTTTATTTATATTCGTCTTTTTAACCCCTTAAGCCCCGAGGGTGGTTTGCACGTTAATGACCGGGCCAATTTTTACAATTCTGACCACTGTCCCCTTATGAGGTTATAACTCTGGAACGCTTTAACGGTTCCCGGTGATTCTGACATTGTTTTCTCATGACATATTGTACTTCATGGTAGTGGTAAAATTTATTTGATATAACTTGCGTTTATTTGTGAAAAAAACGGAAATTTGGCAAAAATTTAGAAAATTTCGCAATTTTCCAACTTTAAATTTTTATGCCCTTAAATCACAGAGATATGTCACGCAAAATACTTAATAAGTAACATTTCCCACATGTCTACTTTACATCAGCACAATTTTGGAACCAAAATTTTTTTTTGTTAGGGAGTTATAAGGGTTAAAAGTTGACCAGCAATTTCTCATTTTTACAACACCATTTTTTTTTAGGGACCACATCTCATTTGAAGTCATTTTGAGGGGTTTATATGATAGAAAATAGCCAAGTGTGACACCATTCTAAAAACTGCACCCCTCAAGGTGCTCAAAACCACATTCAAGAAGTTTATTAACCCTTCAGGGGTTTCACAGGAATTTTTGGAATGTTTAAATAAAAATGAATATTTAACTTTTTTTCACACAAAATTTATTTCAGCTCCAATTTGTTTCATTTTACCAAGGGTAACAGGACAAAATGGATGCCAAACGTTGTTGTACAATCTGACCTGAGTATGTTGATACCCCATATGTGGGGGTAAACCACTGTTTGGGCGCATGGCACAGCTCGGAAGGAAAGGAGCGCCATTTGACTTTTCAATGCAAAATTGACAGGAATTGAGATGGGACGCCATGTTGCGTTTGGAGAGCCCCTCATGTGCCTAAACATTGAAACCCCCAACAAGTGACACCATTTTGGAAAGTAGACACCCTAAGGAACTTATCTAGATGTGTGGTGACCACTTTGACCCACCAATTGCTTCACAGAAGTTTATAATGCAGAGCCGTAAAAATAAAAAATCATATTTTTTCACAAAAATGATCTTTTCGCCCCCAATTTTTTATTTTCCCAAGAGTAAGAAAAGAAATTGGACCTCAAAAATTGTTGTCAATTTGTCCTGAGTACGCTGATACCCCATATATGGGTGTAAACCATTGTTTGGGCGTATGGCAGAGCTCGGAAGGGAAGGAGCGCCATTTTACTTTTCAATGCAAAATTGACTGGAATTGAGATGGGATGCCATGTTGCGTTTGGAGAGCCCCTCATGTGCCTAAACATTGAAATTCCCACAAGTGACACCATTTTGGAAAGTAGACCCCTTAAGGAACTTATCTAGATGTGTGGTGAGCACTTTGACCCAACAAGTGCTTCACAGAAGTTTATAATGCAGAGCCATAAAAATAAAAAATCATATTTTTTCACAAAAATGATCTTTTCACCCCCAATTTTTTGTTTTCCCAAGGGTAAGAGAAGAAATTAGACCACAAAAGTTGTTGTGCAATTTGTCCTGAGTGCGACGATACCCCATATGTAGGGGTAAACCACTGTTTGGGCGCATGGCAGAGCTTGGAAGGAAAGGAGCGCCATTTGACTTTTCAATGCAAAATTGACTGGAATTGAGATGGGACGCCATGTTGCGTTTGGAGAGCCCCTCATGTGCCTAAACATTGAAACCCCCAACAAGTGACACCATTTTGGAAAGTAGACACCCTAAGGAACTTATCTAGATGTGTGGTGAGCACTTTGACCCAACAAGTTCTTCACAGAAGTTTATAATGCAGAGCCGTAAAAATAAAAAATCATATTTTTTCACAAAAATGATCTTTTCGCCCCCAATTTTTTATTTTCCCAAGGGTAAGAGAAGAAATTAGACCACAAAAGTTGTTGTGCAATTTGTCCTGAGTGCGACGATACCCCATATGTGGGGGTAAACCACTTTTTGGGCGCATAGCAGAGCTCGGAAGGGAAGGAGCGCCATTTGACTTTTCAATGCAAAATTGACTGGAATTAAGATGGGACGCCATGTTGGTTTGGAAAGCCCCTGATGTGCCTAAACATTAAAACCCCCCACAAGTGACACCATTTTGGAAACTAGACCCCCTAAGGAACTTATCTAGATGTGTTTTGAGAGCTTTGAACCCCCAAGTGTTTCACTACAGTTTATAACGCAGAGCCGTGAAAATATATATTTTTTTTTTCGCAAAAATTATTTTTTAGCCCCCAGTTTTGTATTTTCACAAGGGTAACAGAATAAATTGGACCCCAAAAGTTGTTGTCCAATTTGTCCTGAGTACGCTGATACCCAATATGTGGGGGGGAACCACTGTTTGGGTGCATGGCAGAGCTCGGAAGGGAAGGAGCGCCATTTGGAATGCAGATTTAGATGGATTGGTCTGCAGGCGTCACGTTGCATTTGCAGAGCCCCTGATGTACCCAAACAGTACAAACCCCCCACAAGTGACCTCATATTGGAAACTAGACCTCCCAAGGAACTTATCTAGATGTGTTGTGAAAACTTTGAACCCCCAAGTGTTTCACTACAGTTTACAACGCAGAGCCGTGAAAATAAAAAATCCTTTTTTTTTCCCACAAAAATGATTTTTAGCCCCCCAAATTTTTATTTTCCCAAGGATAACAAGAGAACTTGGACCCAAAAAGTTGTTGTCCAATTTGTCTCGAGTACGCTGATACCCCATATGTTGGGGTAAACCCCTGTTTGGGCGCACGGGAGAGCTCGGAAGTGAAGGAGCACTGTTTTACTTTTTCAATGCAGAATTGGCTGGAATTGAGATCGGACGCTATGTCGCGTTTGGAGAGCCCCTGATGTGCCTAAACAGTGGAAACCCCCCAATTATAACTGAAACCCTAATCCAAACGCACCCCTAACCCTAATCCCAACTGTAACCCTAACCACACACCTAAGCCTGACACACCCCTAATTCTAATCCCAACCCTAATCCCAACCGTAAATGTAATCCAAACCCTAACCCTAGCCCTAACCCTAGCCCTAGCCCTAACCCTAATCCTAGCCCTAACCCTAGCCCTAACCCTAATGGGAAAATGGAAATAAATAATTTTTTTTTAATTTTATTATTTTTCCCTAAGGCTAGGTTCACATTGCGTTAGGGAAATCCGTTTAGCGCTAGCGCTAGCGGATTGCGCTAACGCAATGTCTTTTTAGGTGTCGCGTTTAGTGGTCGCGTTAACGTCCCCGCTCTGGAAGATCGGGGATCGGACCTCGGGCGCGCCGCTGACGCTGCAAGCAGCGTCCGAGGCGCGCCACAAAAGAACGGCACCTTGCTAGCGCGAGCCGAAATGGCACGCTCTAGCGATGCGCTACACCGAAAATCATGGGTGTGCTAACGGACCCGTTGCACGGCGTTAATTGTGACATTTTCGCCGTGCAACGCTGTCCGTTAGCGTTAACCCATTAACGCAATGTGAACCTAGCCTAACTAAGGGGGTGATGAAGGGGGGTTTGATTTACTTTTATAGTGTTTTTTATATCGGATTTTTATGATTGGCAGCCGTCTTGTTTTTTGCGGGACGAGTTGACATTTTTATTGGTAACATTTTCGGACACGTGACAGTTTTTGATCGCTTTTTATTCCGATTTTTTGTGAGGCAGAATGACCAAAAACCAGCTATTCATGAATTTCTTTTGGGGGAGGCATTTATACCGTTCCGTGTTTGGTAAAATTGATGAAGCAGTTTTATTCTTCGGGTCAGTACGATTACAGCGATACCTCATTTATATCATTTTTTTATGTTTTGGTGCTTTTATACGATAAAAGCTATTTTATAGAAAAAATAATTATTTTGGCATCGCTTTATTCTGAGGACTCTAACTTTTTTATTTTTTTGGTTATGATGCTATATGGCGGCTCGTTTTTTGCGGGACAAGATGACGTTTTCAGAGGTACCATTTATATCCGTCTTTTTGATCGCGTGTTATTCCACTTTTTGTTCAGTGTTATGATAATAAAGCGTTGTTTTTTGGCTCGTTTTTTTTTTTTTTTCTTACGGTGTTCACTGAAGGGGTTAACTAGTGGGCCAGTTTTATAGGTTGGGTCGTTACGGACGCGGCGATACTAAAATTATTGTTTTTTGTTTTTTTTTAGATAAAGAAATGTATTTATGGGAATATTTTTTTTTTTTTCTTCTTTATTTAGGAATTTTTTTTTTTTTTTTTACACGTGTGGAAATTTTTTTTTTTTTACTTTTTCACTTTGTCCCAGGGGGGGACATCACAGATCACCGATCTGACAGTGTGCACAGCACTCTGTCAGATCGGTGATCTGACATACAGCCGGGCAGGATTAGAGATGCAGCTGCAGCCTGATCCTGACCCGGAAGTGCTCCCTGCAGGACCCGGATGCAGCCCCATTTTGGATCCGGGGCCTGCAGGGAGAAGACGCTCGGTACACGGTGAGTACATCACCGTGTACCGATCGTCTCAGGGAAGCCCGCAGGGAGCCCCCCTCCTGCGCGATGCTTCCTGCACCGCCGGCACACCGCGATCATCTTTGATCGCGGTGTGCCGGGGGTTAATGTGCCGGGAGCGGTCCGTGACCGCTCCTGGCACATAGTGCCGGGATGTCAGCTGCGATAGGCAGCTGACACCCGGCCGCGATCGCCCGCGCTCCCCCCGTGAGCGCGGCCGATCGCATATGACGTACTATCCCGTCACTGGGAATTAAGTCCCAGGTCACCTTG